>NW_008337421.1:362967-364574 GCF_000622305.1 Nannospalax galili | reverse complement strand
GACTGTGACTAGTAATAATCAGATATATAGAGATTAGAAATGCATGTGCAAACATCTTAATGTCAATTGCACTAAAAATGAATTTTTCTGTATGAAACTGTGTATTTTAATAGTGAAATGGAAATCTTTTTTAAAGGTTAAAACCTCATCCAATTTTATGTCTTATAGGGTTTATACTGAGTACAATATTGTATGACTGTATTAATTCAACTGCAAACCTAAAAATTTACAGCCAATTTTGAAAAGGATGCATCTTAGCTCTAGAAATTGTTATTGAATATGTCAATGTTGTTGTAATGAAATGTTTCTTCTAATTATGTGGTCATTAAATAAATAATTTTAAAAAATTATATCCCCCTGGTTTCAAAACACATAGCCAGCTTTCCTCACTCAAAATCTTAACTTCTGGGGGGAGACATGGGAGGACAAACATAATCAAAACACACTGTATGCATGTATGAAATTCTTGAGGAATTAACCAAAAAAAATTTTAAAAAAGAATTCCTACCTTCTAGATCACAAAACAATCCCCATCATCGGTATGGTTTATGTGACTTGTCTGCAGTTGTAATCTACATGTTAGGTGGGCTTTCGAACAGGTCCTTAACTGTTCAGAGTACAAGTCACCAACACCCTGCTCTCTAATGGTCTCTAAGGCTCTAAGGACCGGCCTCTCTGAGCAGCTCCCACACTTGCCACTCTGGTCACCTTGCTGTTCTTCCAGCACCCGGGTGTCTGTGTGCTCTAAGCCCTTTGCGGTACTTTTCTCTCAACCTGGAACATCCTTTGTCCAGAAAAACACAATGTTGCTCTCTCCGTGTTTCTGTCCTAAAGTCAACTGCCTCAATGACCTACTTCAAAATCACTGCCCAGCAACCCTATCCTGGTCTATATTTTCCTCAGCAGTCACTACTTTGAGCAATATTCTGTGTTTTTATTCTTTCCCCAATGGAATGTAAGCTCTGCAAAGAGGGATTTTTGTCTCTTGTTAGGTAAGCTACCACTGGCACATAATAGGTGCTCTTTATATATTGACTACACAAATAAAACTGAACCAGAGATAGACCACTTATTTACAGGTGAATTCTGAAAGCCTGTTTCCCAGGCATTGCTACCACAGGCAAAAACGCTTCTGTACCTGAGCTGCACCATCTCTGGAGTGTCACATTTCAATCTGTCAGGAGCCCCCAGAGCAGCACAGACACAGCTACAAACATCGCAGGAACAGAAGAAACACAAGCTGAAGAAGGGCTGAGGCCAGCTGTTGAGGGCAACAGCAACAATGGCGTTTCAAATGCAAACATTTAGATAATGTTTAAGCTTTACAACTTTTAATAAAATAGGGAAGGCCCTGGTAAGAACGGGAGGTATGGGCGCCATCTCCTGGTGAAGGCAGACAGTCTCAAGCAGTACCTGGAACTTCAAGGACCTGGGGAATTGAGCCATCTTGGAAGAGTTGAGCGGTTGGGGAGGGCGCTGCAGCTGCAGCGTGACTCACAATTCATCCACATCCCGGGCTTCCTCCAGCTCCTCCTGAAGATACGGAGCATACCTGGATGACAAGAAGCTATGCAAACTAACCTTCTGGGTCATTCTGTCTCTACCTC
>NW_008337421.1:357530-362279 GCF_000622305.1 Nannospalax galili | reverse complement strand
AATAAATGGAGACATGGCAGATGGAGAAGGAGATGAAACATAGGCTTAGAGACATAGGGCATCCAAAGGGATGGGACCTGAGGAGACAGCAAACAGCGAAAGATAATGGGGACAGGGACAGAGTGGTGGATAAGAGTACCAGGTCAAGGGAATGAACCACAGGTTAAAGGGATAGTGTCACAGTAGGGATGGGCACAGGGGAGAGGAGAGATGAGACAGGGTGGCCGAAGAATGAGACTGTCAGGTAAAGGGGTTGGTGATGAGCTAGAACAAGGTGTAGGAAAGCAATTTCTTTTCTACTTTATGTGTGTGACTGTATCGCCTATTTATGTATGTATGTATGTATGTGCACCCATGTGCACAATGCCCACATAAGTCAGAAGAGGGCGTTGGATCCCCAGGAACTGGACTTACAGCTGGTTGTTAGCTGCCATATGGGTGCTGGGAACAGAACCCATACCTCTAGAAGAGCAGTCAGTGCTCTTGACCGCAGCAGAGTCATTTCTCCAGCCCCAGAAAGCAGTTTTGTAATCCAACACCTCTGCTCCCTGCCCCCAGCAGCACCAGCCTCCATCCTGACTGCACTCTCTTGAGAGATGGCACCGGCCAGTTTTGTAACCCAACACCTCTGCTCCCTGTCCCCAGCAGCACCAGCCTCCATCCTGACTGCACTCTGAGAGAGATGGCACCAGGCAGAGTAAGATTCTGCCTCCTGTACCAGACATGGTTGCACAAGCCTTTAATCCCAGTGCTTGGGAGTCAGAGGCTGGTGGATCTCTGTGAGTTCAAGGCCAGCCTGGTCTACATTGTGAGGTCCAGGCCAGCCAGGGCTCCAGGAAGACCCTGTCTCAAAAAGACCAAAAAGAAAAATTTTGTCTCCTGCTCCAACTCTTGCTCCAAGAGCTGTGGGTGGCTGAGGTCAGCACCAAGCCTAGCCACACGACCTCCTCTCAGTGGTTTAAAAGTCAGCATGTACAGCCCAACCCCCAAGCATGCAACTCAGTCATGGGCCACATCAACAAGTACACCAAAACCTGTGAAAACCGCAACACCTTCCTGCACGCGTCCTTCTCTAGTGTGGCCTCCACCTGCCGGACTCTGGCCCTAGCCTGCAAGAATGGCCGGAAGAACTGGCACCAAAGTCAAAAGTGTGTCCCTGACCACGTGTGAACTCACCTCCAGGAAGATCCCGAACTGCAGATACACAGGAAGCATCAGAGTGCATTTTACATAGTAGCCTGTGACCCTCCTCAGGAAGAGCACTCTGGAACATTCCAGCTGGTTCCTGTGCACTTGGACCAAGTACCTTAGGTTTCCAGACTTCCAGACTCTTCGGCTGAGTCCTAATCACCTGTCCAGGCCTCTGCTATGAGCCTTCTTTTCCCCTGTCTCTTGGGTCTTTCCTGCATCAGGCTCTTCAGAGAGGATGAGGGAGCTGACAGTTGTGTAGGCCAAGCTCCAAGGAGTGAGCCCTTCATATTTTTGTTCATGTGCTCCTAGAAACTTATCCCCGAGAAAGGGAATGAGCAAGCTCAAGAGGCTGGGCTTGCCGGTTTAGGCCTTAAACATCTCTCCCTTCCCTGTCTCTTTATTTTGTTTTTTTTTTTTTCATTACTTTTATTTTATGTGATGAGTGTATTACCTACATGTATGTGAGTGCACCCATGTCGTGCAATGCCACAGAGGTCACAAGAGACCTTCGGATTCCCTTGGAACTGGAGTTAAGGATGATTCGTAGCTGCCATGTGGGTGCTGAGAATCGAACCCGGGTCCTCTGCAAGAGCAGTCAGTGCTCTTAACCGCTAAGCCATCTCTCCAGCCCATTTTTGTTTTATTTTTATATGTATGTTTTACCTGCATGTAAATGTACCTGTATTGTGCAGGGCCACAGAGGCCAGAAGAGGGTGTCAGATTCCTTGGAACTGGAGTTATAGATGGTTATAACTGTCATGTGGGTGCTGGGAACAGAACCCAAGTCCTTTAGAAGAACAGTCAGTGCTCTTAACCACTGAGCCTTCTCTCCGACCCCTCCCTGCCCTGTATATGGCAGCATGACAGAAGAAAAGTAATAATAAATAAATAAGGAACAGGGATATATGAAACTCATAGACAGTGCTGTTTCCATTCCTAAGCTAGAAATCTTTCCTGTTCTGACCCAGTAAGGTGACTTGTGTGGGGACAGGTGTCTGGAGGGAATGGAGAGCACAAAGGAATGCTACGTCATATTCTACCCATAGCACTCGGTGCCTTTCATAATCTACCCACATGAATCATCTACTCCCTGCTGAGATGGATCTGACAGGGATCACTTGCCTCCTTTATGGATGAAGAAATTGAGATTTCAGAAAGCTTGATTAAAAAGAGCTTGTCAGGGCTAGAGAGATGGCTCAGCGGTTGAGAGCACTGGCTGACCTTGCAGAGGACCTGGGTTCTATTCCCAGCACCTATATGGCTGCTAACAACCATTTGTAACTACAGTTCCAAGGGAATCTGACAAAAAATAAAAATTAAAAAAAAAAAAATTTAAAGAGCTTGCCTGAACTTGAAAACAGGTGTCCTCAATCTTACCACTGTGCTACTGTACCACTTGGCTAAGAAAGGAGACCAGTGCAGGAACAAGAGAAGTAGGTAAAAGTTCCCTCGTGAAGAAATGGATCCTGAGAGCTCAGTAGACCTGCTTACCCTTGCTGGCCTCTGTATAGGTCATTACCTATCTAGCCAAGAGACTTTTTATGAAGTGACCTGGGATCGTAATTCACTCTCCCCCTCTCCTCACCCCCAAGCCCACTGCATTTCCAACCTGGGCTCCAGGTTGGGCAGTGGCTGGATCCCCTTAGCCTGATTGCATAAGGTATGGGGAGTGTCCCAGTTTCATCGCCGTTTCCAGATCACATTTCCCTAGTCCTTAAGGAACTTCCGTGGCCCAGAGCCTGCTTGTCATAAAGAGATAGTAAAGCTGCCAGAACTTCCTCCTGATAGGACCTCCCTTGCCTCCGTGCTTCCTAGGCTCTCCGCACAGGCAGTGTGCCTGGGCCTGAGGAGGTGGGGTGCTGGAATGCATCTCCCTGACCCCTGGATGGCAGCGCCTTTCTCCTGTAGCGAGCCCAGCTGGAGAAGCTCTCTTTGGGATGACAGCCCTGGGCTATCGCCCGACCTGACCCTTCCCATCCTTTTCCTCTTGCTTTATCTCAGTTCCAAACTGCCCTGTGCCCCATGCCCATCCTATGTCGGATCACCCATTGTTAGGCCTTCCTGTAATTGCCATACCTCACATTTATTTGTGTGTGTGTGTGTGTGTGTGTGTGTGTGTGACTGGGAATTGAACCTAAGGCCCTACACACGCTAGGCAAACATGCTGCCACTAAGTTAATCCCCAGCCCAGTATACATTTACTGTAAATAGTTTTCAACTGTGATGCATAGGAAAATGAGACACTTGGAAGCACCTGGATTTATTCTTTTTTTCACCCCACAATTCTTTATATTCTTTGTTGGTGAGGATTTTTTAAAAACTTTTTGTCGATTTGGGGGGAGGGCATGTGCATGGAGGTCAGAGGACAACTTGCAGACAACTTTTGAGAGTCCCTTTTGAGAATCCAGTCTCTATCTTATGGGACTCGGAGATCGAACTCAGGTTTTCAAGCTTGGCAGCAAGTACCTTTATCCACTGAACAACCTCGCCCTCCACTGTTGGTGAGTTTGGGCTATTAATGGTTTCAGCAATACCCGTCTTCTTCACAAAATTTTGAAGTGGCTAAAATTACACCTTTAATGCATCTTCTCAAAATGAAATGAACTTACAAATTAAAAGACTAATAGTTAACCTAAGCAGTATTAAATTACTAAGAAGTTCTAAAATGAGGCTCAGTGGTAGAGCCTTAATTAGCATTCAGGAAAGAGAGTTTGATGGGGGGTGGGGGAGCAGGGAGAGGGCAGAGAGCAGGGAGAGGAAGGGAGTTTGAAAAGGGAGGAGAGCCGAGGGGGAAGGAATACAGTAAGAAAAGGGGGAAAATATTCTTTTTAAATTTTTAAAAAATGTTATGCGTATGAGTATATTGCCTGTGTGTGTGTAAGTGCACCTGTGTTGTGCAATGCCTGCAGAAGTCAGATCCCCCTGGGAACTGGAGTTAGGGATGGCCCACCATGTGAGTGCTGGGAATTGAACCCAGATCTTCTGCAAGGGCAGTCAGTGCTCTTAACCCCTGAGCCATCCCTCTAGTCCAGGAAGTGTTCTTAGAGCAAAGGAGATAAGCGCAGCAGTTCACTCCTATAATCCCAGTACTCAGAGGCTGAGATAGGAGGATCTCTGAAAGACTGAGCCATCAAGCTAGCCTGAACTACACAGTGAATTCAGACCAGCCTGGGATATAGAAACAAAATAAAACTCCACCTTTCAAGTAATCTGTGTTGACAGAAGCCAGATTAATTGTAGCCTTTGGGGGAGTGTGGACCAGCAAGGAGCTTGGGGAGCCTCCGAGAAGATGAAAGTGTTCTGTTGTCATCTGAATGTGCCTACGGTGTAAAAACTCATTAAACTGGAGACTTAAGCCTTGTGTGCAGTTTTCTGCATCTTAAGTTATACCTCAGTTTTTAAAAATCCTCCAAAACTATAGCTCTTAAGGATTTTTATTTACATGATAAATGTTAATACAGCAATCAATTCCAAAGATTATTATAAAATTAAATTATAGAATGCAATATAATTTAATTTATATTCTACTTTGCCTTATATTGTTTGTTAAATAATAGT
>NW_008337421.1:350629-357324 GCF_000622305.1 Nannospalax galili | reverse complement strand
CAAATTATAAATTTCTCTTATAATAATAAATAGACATGTATTTTGTGGCTGATAGAATTTTAACTATTTTATTTTATTGTATTTTGGGGGTTTTGTTTTTTTTGTTTGAGACAGGATCTCACTCTGTATGTCGGTCAGGCTGTCCTAAAACTCACTATGCAGCTCAGGCTGGCTTTGAACCTATGGGAGTTTCCCTGCCTCAGCCTCTCAAGTACTGGATTTACAGACATGAGCCATCATATCAAACTAGAATTTTAACATTTTATAAGTTCATAAGAAGAACTTCTCTCTGAAATGCATCTAAAATGCTCACCAGTATTTGGAATTCCTTGATACTGACAGTAAATGCAGTTGGCCTGCCTGGTCCCATTCCCAACGACTCAATTAGACTTTACAGGAACCCATTTCTCCACAGGCTCTTGATCACCTTGATGTGTAGGAATGCCAGGAAAAGTATTGGGACAGGCGTTTTGCTGTTCAGCGTCCCAAAGGTCAAAGCTGAGGTCCAAGATGATAATAATTCGGATCATAACCCAGGCAGGTAGCACCTTGATGTAGTTCCACTTGAAAGTTATAGACTGGGGAGGGGAAAGTTGAAAACTGGAAAAACAGAGTGGTTCATGACTAAAGAGCTCTGTCGCTGAGATGAAAGCCCAAGGGGGGGAGAAGGCTATGCAGGGGAGAACTGTCATGTAACGTAACGCAGTGCAGTGCGGTGCAATGCAATGCAATGTAATGTAGAGTAATGTAATGTAGATGGCTTTCAGGATTATTTAAACCTACCTCAAAGGAGCAGAAGTGGAATCCAGTAAAGAAAGGAACTCAGTACCAGAGCTGGAGTGAGATAACCTTCCTAGCATGGAGGCTATCCAAGTCAATATGGAGATCCACGGAGACAGAAGGCTTAGAAAGCCAACACTGCTGAGACCTTCAAGAAATTCACAATTTACACGACGGGAGGTAAGAAAAACTGTCTGGAATAATAGAAATATGCTCTAGGATAGAAACACCTCTTAACCTAGGGAGGTGAGGGCTTCCTCTTGGATACAGAGACACTTCCTAACACTCCCAGTATCTGTGAATTTAGCATGACAAGACAGAACAGTGGCTGTCATGTACAGGTATTTCCATTTCCATTTATGACTATGGGGCCAAATGTTCAGTGGTCAGACCTGTGATGAGTGCTGCAGGCCTGCTTCCCTGACAGTAGAACAAAGGCTTCGAACCAAGTAAGCAAACTCTTCCTCATCTTCCTACTGCCCCAAAGGCTCCCAGACAAAAGGAGATAAAGGAAGGTCCAAGGTCAGACAAAAGGACATTCATTTCTCCTGGAAAGGTAAAGTTACCAGGGTTAGGACGATGCTTTGAATTGGAGGGGGGAAGAAAAACACCACTATGATGGCAAGCTATAGTCCCACCTTCTTCCCATGCTCTCTGGAAGGAATCAAGGGGGGCAGGGTGGGGGGGAGCCCATTACCCCTTTCACTCAATCATGAGGGGGAGGGGCTAAGGATAGGTAAGCCAAGAAAGCCACGAGGTAGGTCTCTTGCCATTTTGTGTGGCTGTCGGGAAGCCACAGGATTTATGTTTGGGTATGGATGTTCCAGCACAGCCGAGGATGGGGGGGCACCCACTCTTCTGTAAGTAAACCAGCATCCCAAGCTCAGTTAGCAAGTCCTTAACAAACTCTTAGGATTTCCCAAATAGTGGTTTTGGAGAATTCTTGCCTCTGGATGTTGTAAGGACAGTGGGAGGATGGAACTGGATGCCACATGCACCTTCCAGCAGTGAATTTGACTCTAGAGTGGTAGACTTGTAAAATTCCTTTGTTCTGAAATGTCTTTATGGGTTCTGAGTTTGGGGGCCGCACTGAAAATCAGAATGATGCATTGAAGTCTTTGACTATTATTGTATAAGAACCTATATGACATTTTCTGTCTTTTAGTATTTGTTTTATTATGTCCTCTTGATGAATTGTTTCCTTTATTAGTAAGTAGGGGCTCTTTATCTGTTCTGAGTAGTTTTTTCTTGAAATCCTCTCTACCAGACAGGAGAATTGCTATGCCACATTTATATATACTTGGTATGCTGATTTCTGGCTTTTTACTCAACTTTTGGCTATTTTGCTTCTCAGATGTGTCTTGGAGAAATCAGATAGCTGGATATTATTTTTCACCCAGTCAGTTAACCTGTGACTTCTAATTGGTGAGTCGAGGGTATTTGGATTTAACATTATTGTTCCAAATGATTTGCTATTTGCCTTGATTATTTTGTTGTGGATGTGGTGATTGGTCGGCTTATTAGTCCTCTCTTCTTCCCCCAGTGTCCGGATTGGCTGTGATGGACATAACGGATTCCTTCCTGGTCTTCTCTTTTCATCTCTTCCTCTCACGGAATGTGCTCTTTCCTGTGTGCTTGATGAGACTTTCTCATACACTAGTTTACCCCTAGGAATTTTCTGCAATACTGGTTTGGTAGACATTAATGACCTTAATTTGTTATTGACTTGCACCGTGATTTTTCTATTAATTTGAAGAGATAACTTTGGCAAATGTAGCAATCTTGGCTGATTTATATACTTTGGGTGCTTAAAATATGACATTCCATGCTTTCCTGGTCTTTAACCTTGTTCATGAGAGATCCACTGTTATTCTGATGTTGCTGCTTTCAGTGTGAGCTGGTGATTTCCTGACAGATTTAAATATTATTTATTTTTTTTACCTCTGGTCTATGCCATGTCATAGAGATTCCTTTCTGGTCTCTAGCTGTGTCTTTTGGGGTTCCAAATGCATCTTATATTCTTTTCTAGGTTTGGAAAAGTTACTACAATATTTTAATTGAATAAATTGTCTATCTTTTCAGAATTTATTTCAACTTCTGCCTTATGAATTCGTAGGTTTATCTCTTGACTGTGTCTTGGAAGCTCTTGGAAGCTTTGGATGTGTTCACTAATTTATTTTCTCCACGTTTCTGGTTGCATTGCTGTTTTGACGCTGTCTTCTGTCTCCTAAGGTGATTAGACTTCCTGGTCTGGTCTGTTAATGATGCTTTCCACTGTATTTTATCTTATTAATTCCTGCATTTCCAGCACTTATGTTTGGTTCATGTTAAGAGTCTCAGTTTTCTTGCTGAATTTTTCCTCTAGGTTTGTGAATTCCTCACGGAAGTTTCCATTTCAGCCACTTGAAAACTTTTTGACCAATCAGTCCTCAGCTAATTCACTTACTTTGATCATTTGCTTCTTTGAGTCTCGTATGTGCTCATCGATACCCTTCAGACGACCCTGCAATCTTTGTCCGGCATTAAGGCGTCTCCTTATCTGTGGTGTCCAGCACTGAGGTGGGAGCTTGCGGAGGTGTCGCGGTGGGTGCTGTCACATATTTATGTTTCTTAGTTGTGTTGTGAACATCTGTGGTGATGAATCTCTCCTTAGTCTTGTGGGGTTTTTTCCTTCTGTTTGTTTCATTTTATGTGAGTTCTTCTGAGTGTCTTCACTTACATTTCTGTTTCCTGTTGCTATTTATCAGGACGGTAACCGCACTAACAGGCACAATGGTTTAACAAAAGTCCCAGACACTGCACTTCACTTATTTCCCCAGCAGAGTTAATGACAGCTGTACAGAAAATATGTGCTGTTTTTGAGCTGAATTTTAAGTAATGAAGTGACTAAGGAATAGGAAAGAGGAACAGAAATACTAAAAGGAGAATGCGGAAAAGCAGATGGGCTGTAGCGAACAGTAGGAAGTCAGTACAGGAGTAGAGAGCGCGGAGGCACAGAGAACGGGCAGCCACAGAAGCTTCTGTTGGCAGGATACAAATTGATACACAGCAGCAGAACAAAATACAAAACTGTAAATAATAATAAATTTAAAGTACGCTGTCTTTCGGGCATGACATGACTTGCACACTTGAACTCACAACAGTGGTGGTTATATGTACAAGGCCTGCACAAGATTGGGTCTTTGAACATTCCATCATGGACAGGGACAGGTTCATGAGGCCCTGACCCTATTTGAGATGCTATAGGCAGGTACTGCTTCTGGGAAGAGGGGTAGGGTAGACGTCTTCCTCCGCAGTGAAGGTAATGCTAAGGTGTTCTTGTTCCAGTAAATAACCACCCACCCGTGACCATCAACGCAACTCTGATTAAATGCAGTTGGCACAATAAAAATGACAGGAATGTAGGAGTGTGATGTGTTTGGGAAAAGAACGGGTTTGAGGAAAGAGGGAGGAGGACAAGAGAGGATAATAGGTAGAATGTGATCAAAACACATAGTACATACATATGAAAAATTTAAAGAATAAATAAGTTTAAAATATTAAAATAACTGAAAACATGAAAGAGAAAGTGTTATGCACACAGCCAGTATTTCCTTCTCAGAACGGTGCGGTTCCTCCCGCCACTTGGATTGTCTTTGCAATCATCTTCACAGATGGGGGAAAGGCTACCAGTCTCAATAACCCAAACAAGTTAGGTCAGTGTCCTTCCAAATGAGGATTTCTGTGACTAAAGAGGCAGAAGTCCTTAATGTGAGCCTACACACACACACACACACACACACACACACATACACACACAATTGTGAGTTACAAACTGTCTATGTTTACGGAAACGCTATGAGGAGAACTTTCTGTGACTGATGTTCTTAGACTGTGTGAAAGGTCTGCCCACCTTAGTAAAATAGGATTGCACTGTGTCCGTTAGCATTATCCTTTATTGTCTCAGCATGAATTCAGTTATGGATTAATCTTATGTAGTGACGATATTCATTTTTTATCTAATCCTCCATCTGAATGTTGCACATATCAACCGTCTATCAATGAAACTCACAGAGATTTGTCTGCCTATGCGTCCCAAGTGCCGGGATTAAGGTATGTGCAACTATGACCCGGATTTCATTGATTTACTATCTATCTATCATCTATCTATTTATCTATCTATCTATCTATCTATCTATCTATCTATCTATCTATCTAAATCTGGCCTTCTATTATCTATCTAGATCTTTTTTTTTTGGTCTTTTTAAAGCAGGGTTTCCCTGTAAGCCCCAGCTCTGCTGGACATCACTGTGTAGACCAGGCTAGCCTTGAACTCTCAGAGATCTGCCTACTTCTGCGTCCGAATTCCTGGGACAACAGCCGTACACCACCATGTCCGGCTTATCTATCTCTATTCATCTATCATCTCTCTACCTAACCAGCATCAATCTATATCATTTAGTATCTATACATCTACAATTTATCGATCTGTCTATCTATCTATCTATCTATCTATCTATCTATCTATCTACCTATAATCTATCTATCTATCTAAATCAGGCCTATTATTATTTATCTATATCTTTTTATTTTTGGTCTGTTTAAAACAGGTTCTCCCTGCCAGCCCCAGCTGTGCTGGAAATCACTGTGTAGACCAGGGTGGCCTTGAACTCACAGAGATCCGCCTTCATCTGCTTCCCAAGTCCTGGGACTACAGCCGTATGCCACCACGTCCGGCTTATCTATATCTACTGATCTATCATCCCTCTACCTAACTAGCATCAATCTATATCATCTAGTATCTATTCATCTACAATTTATCTATCTATCTATCTATCTATCTATTCTGTTATCTATCGAGATCTATTTTTTGGTCTGTTTAATGCAGGGTCTCCCTGTAAACCCCAGCTGTGCGGCCCTTATTGTGTAGACCAGGGTCGCCTTGAACTCTCAGAGATCTGCCTTCTTCTGCCTCCCAAGTCCTGGGACTACAGCCATACGCCACCACGTCCGGCTTATCTATATCTATTGATCTATCATCTCTCTACCTAACTAGCATCAATCTATATCATCTAGTATCTATACATCTACAATTATCTATTTATCTATCTGTCTGTCTGTCTGTCTATCTGTCTATCTATATATGTACGAATCTATCTATCTATCTATCTATCTATCTATCTATCTATCTATCTATCATCTATCTATCTAAATCTGGCCTTTATTATCTATCTATATCTTTCTCTTTTTGGTCTGTTTAAAGCAGGGTCTCCCTGGCAGCCCTAGCTGTGCTGGAATCACTGTGTAGACCAGGGTGGCCTTGAACTCACAGAGATACGCCTACATCTGCCTCCCAAGTCCTGGGAGTACAGCTGACGCCACCACGTCTGGCTTATCTATATCTATTGATCTATCATCTCTCTACCTAACAAGCATCAATCTATATCATCTAGTATCTATTCATCTACAATTTTTCTATCTATCTATCTATCATCTATCTATCTATCTATCTATCTATCTATCTATCTATCTATCTATCTATCTATCATCTATCTATCCATCTAAATCTGGCCTTTATTATCTATCTAGATCTGTTTGTTTGGTCGTTTTAAAGCAGGGTCTCTCTGTAAGCCCCAGCTGTGCTGGCCCTCACTGTGTAGAACAGGCTCGCCTTGAACTCTCAGAGATCTGCCTTCTTCTGCCTCCCAAGTCCAGGGACTACAGCCATACGCCACCACGTCCGGCTTATCTATATCTATTGATCTATCATCTCTCTACCTAACTAGCATCAATCTATATCATCTGGTATCTATTCATCTACAATTTATCTACCTATCTACCTATCTACCTATCTATCTATCTATCTATCTATCTATCTATCTATCTATCTATCTACTATCTATCAATCTATCTCTCATGTACATATTTTATTTATC
>NW_008337421.1:341859-350552 GCF_000622305.1 Nannospalax galili | reverse complement strand
TATCTATCTATCTATCTATCTATCTATCTATCTATCATCTATCTATCCATCTAAATCTGGCCTTTATTATCTATCTAGATCTGTTTGTTTGGTCGTTTTAAAGCAGGGTCTCTCTGTAAGCCCCAGCTGTGCTGGCCCTCACTGTGTAGAACAGGCTCGCCTTGAACTCTCAGAGATCTGCCTTCTTCTGCCTCCCAAGTCCAGGGACTACAGCCATACGCCACCACGTCCGGCTTATCTATATCTATTGATCTATCATCTCTCTACCTAACTAGCATCAATCTATATCATCTGGTATCTATTCATCTACAATTTATCTACCTATCTACCTATCTACCTATCTATCTATCTATCTATCTATCTATCTATCTATCTATCTATCTACTATCTATCAATCTATCTCTCATGTAAATATCTATTTATTTATCTATCTATCTATCAATCTATCTCTCATGTAAATATCTATCTATCTATCTATCTATCTATCTATCCATCCATCCAAATCTGGCCTTCTATTATCTATCTAGATCTTTTTTTTTGGTCTTTTTAAAGCAGGGTTTCCCTGTAAGGGCCAGCTCTGCTGGACCTCACTGTGTAGACCAGGCTCGCCTTGAACTCTCAGAGATCGGCATTCTTCTGCCTCCCAAGCCATGGGACAACAGTCGTACGCCACCATGTCGTGCTTATCTATCTCTATTCATCTAACATCTCTCAACCTAACCAGCATCAATCTATATCATCTAGTATCTATTCATCTACAATTTATCATCTATCTATCTATCTATCTATCTATCTATCTATCTATCTATCTATCTATCTATCTGACTGCTGTGTGTCTGTCTGTCTGTCTATGTATCTATCTATGTATCTATCTATGTATCTATCATCTATCTATTTATCTATCTATCTATCTATCTATCTATCTATCTATCTATCTATCTAAACCTGGCCTTTATTATCTATCTATATCTTTTTCTTTTTGGTCTGTTTAAAGCAGGGTCTCCCTGTCATCCCCAATTGTGCTGGAAATCACTGTGTAGTCCAGGGTGACCTTGAACTCACAGAGATCTGCCTTCATCTGCCTCCCAAGTCCAAGGAGTACAGCCAACGCCACCACGTCCGGATTATCTATAGCTATTGATCTATCATCTCTCCACCTGACAAGCATCAATCTACATCATCTAGTATCTATTCATCTACAATTTATCTATCTATCTATCTATCTATCTATCTATCTATCTATCTATCTATCAATCAAACATCTATCTATCTAAATCTGGCCTTCCATTATCTATCTAGATCTTTTTTTGGGTCTTTTTAAAGCAGGGTTTCCCTGTAAGCCCCAGTTCTCCTGGATCTCACTGTGTAGACCAGGCTCGCCTTGAACTCTCAGAGTTCTGTCTTCTTCTGCCTCCCAAGTCCTGGGACAACAGCTGTACGTCACCACGTCCGGCTTATCTATATCTATTGATCTATCATCTCTCTACCTAACTAGCATCAATCTATATCATCTAGTATCTATTTATCTACAATTTTATCTATCTATCTATCTATCTATCTATCTATCTATCTATCTATCTATCTATCTATCATGTAAATATCTATCTACCTATC
The DNA here is from genome assembly GCF_000622305.1 of Nannospalax galili. Taxonomy (NCBI): domain Eukaryota; kingdom Metazoa; phylum Chordata; class Mammalia; order Rodentia; family Spalacidae; genus Nannospalax; species Nannospalax galili. The sequence goes on along the minus strand of NW_008337421.1, from coordinate 348,938 downwards.
TATCAATCTACCTATGTATCTATCTATGTATCTATCTTTCCCTGTATGTATCTATATATCTATCAATCTATATACCTATCATCTATCTATCAATCATCAATCAATCATCTGTCTATCCATCCAATCTGTGAATCATCTATTTATATCTATTTATCTCCCATCTCTCTACCTAACCATCATCAATCTATATCATCCATCATCTACTCATCTTTCATTTATCTTCCTTTCTTTCTTCTTCCTTCCTTTTCTTTCTTTCTTTCCTTCTTTCTTTCCTTCCTTCCTTCCTTCCTTCCTTCCTTCCTTCCTTCCTTCCTTTCTTTCTTTCTTTCTTTCTTTCTTTCTTTCCTCTACCTATCTATTTATCTACATAACCGTCTTTCACTCTGTCTCCCTTTTTTATGTCTTGGTGATCAAACCCAGCATTCTACCATGCTGGCAAGCACAGTTCTACAGAGCCACATCACGCTCACCTGGGGCGTTTAATGCCGGTGAGGAGACAGGCTGGAAATCAGTCTTCAATCTCTTTCATCCTTAACCCCAGGAGCAGGACATGGGCCCCTGTAAGCACAGTAACGAGAAATCCCTGATAGAAAAAGGAGCAGAGGAAATGATATTCAGTGTTTGAGACTCGGACATTTCAGGTAAGGTAGGAGCATCACCTCCTATGCTCCTCCTCCCAGGGATGAAGGTCAGAGTTCAGTGACTTCAGAGAAGGGTAACAGGTATGATAATGAAAGGCCTCGGACAGAGGGCAGCAGAGGGAGCCAGGGACATTTGACTGTATCCCATATTCTCGGACTAAAGGCCCGACTGATCACTTGTGTGATGTATTTAGATATGGGTACCTTGATGGGGATGACTGAGACCAGAATGTGGCCCGTGAGCTATCCCTCATCTAATTACATGGTATTGTAAGAAGAGGAAGAAATGGCAGGGACCAGAGTGATGACTGCTCAGGGGACAGTCATTAAGGACACGGGATAAGATGCCAGAATCCAGGGAGAGAGGCCTTGAGAAGGCCAGTGTGACTGAACGAAGCTCTGCTGTTAATCTTGTCTACCCCTCACATTTCTGTCATGAATACTTATTCACTCTATCAGCTACCTATGCACATAATACCTATTTCTACATCTATCTATCATCTATCTATCAATCATCTATGATGTGAATATGTATGTATGTACGTATGTATGTATGTATCTACCTACCTACCTACCTACCTACCTATCTATCTAAATCTGGCCTTCTCTTGTCTATCTAGATCTTTTATTTTGTTTTTTTCAAAACAGGGTTTCCCTGTAAGACCCAGCTCTGGTGGACCTCACTGTGTAGACCAGGCTCGCCTTAACTCTCAGAGATCTGCCTTCTTCAGCCTCCCAAGTCCTGTGAGAACAGCCGTACGCCACCACGTCCGGCTTATCTATCTCTATTCACCTATCATCTCTCTACCTAACCAGCATCAATTTATATCATCTAGTATCTATTCATCTACAATTTATCTATCATCTATCTATCTATCTATCTATATATCTATCTATCTATCTATCATCTATCATCATCTATCTATCATCTATCTATCTAAATCTGGCCTTCTATTATCTATCTAGATCTTTTTTTTTTGGTCTTTTTAAAGCAGGGTCTCCCTGTAAGCCCCAGCTGTGCTGGACCTCACTGTGTAGACCAGACTCGCCTTGAAGTCCTATGAGAACAGCCGTACGCCACCACATCCGGCTTATCTATATCTGTTGATCTATCATCTCTCTACCTAACCAGCATCAATCTATATCATCTAGTATCTATTCATCTACAATTTATCAATCAATCTATCAATCTATCAATCAATCTATCTATCTATCTATCTATCTATCTATCTATCTATCTATCATCTATCTATCTATCTATCTATCTATCTATCTATCTATCTATCTAAATCTGGCCATCTATTATCTATGTAGATCTTTTTTATCTATCTATCTATCTATCTATCTATCTATCTATCTATCTATCTATCTATCTATCTAACATCTATCTATCTATCTATCTATCATCTATCTACCTATATCATATGTCATCTATTTATCTATCATCTAGCTATCTGACATCGATCTATCATTCTATCTATCATCTCTATGATGTAACATCCATCCATCCATTTTTCTATGTATCTATTAATCTATCTAATCTTTCACTCTGTCTCCTTTTTTGGTGTCTGGTGATGAAATTCAGCTTTGTGATATGCTAGGCAAGTACAGTGCCACAGAGCCACTCCACAACTCTCACTCCCAGGAGGAAGGGGACTGGATATGAGGGGGTTCCCCGGTGAGTGTCTCTGAAACAAGCCTCTGCCCCCTCCCCTAAAGCATCTCTAAGGACCATGTCTGCTTGGAGCAAGAATCCACCAGGAGTGGGGGAACCTCAGGTTCTGGATGTCCTTTTTGGGGCCTGATTACAGTGAGGTCTGTGACTTCATAGAAGGGTATCTGCTATGGTAATGAGAGGCCTTAGACAGAGGGCCTCAGAGGGACCCCTGGGGTGGACAGGGACATTTGGGTTGTGGTGAGGTTTGGCTGTACCCCATATTCTTGGACCTGATTTACCACTAGTGTGATGTAGTTGGAGATAAGGACCTCGATGGAGATGACCGAGGAGGACACAATGTGGTCCTAGAGGTATCTCTTATCTAATTACATGGCAGAGTCACTCTCAGAGGTGGAAAGGGTGGGGACCAGAGGGATGGAAAGGGTGAGGACCAGAGGGATGTCTGCACCAGGGACACTCATGCAATGACACAGGAAGATGCCAGATTACAGGAAGAGAGGCCTTAGGAGCACCTGGGTTGCTGTGGATGAAGATCTGCTGTTAAGTCGGTCTGTCCATGATATTCTGTCATGAAAACTTTATTCTCTCTATCACCTACCTACCCTTTAATCTACCAAATATTTGCTATCATCTGTCATCTATCTACTTAGTATCTTTGTGTCTACAATATATCAACTACCAACCTATATACCTATTCTTTCTATCTATCTATCATATCTATCTATCTATCTATCTATCTATCTATCTATCTATCTATCATCTAAATCTGGCCTTCTATTATCTACCTACATCTTTTTCTATTATCTATTATCATCTATTATCTATTTACATCTTTCTAAAGCAGGGTCTCCCTGTAAGCCACAGCTGTGCTAGAACTCAAAGTGTAGACCAGGCTGGCCTTGAACTGAGAGAGATCTGCCTTCCTCTGCCACCCCAGTGCTGGGACTACAGCCTTACGCCACCACACCCGGCTTATCTATTTCTATTGATCTATCATCTTTTTACCTAACAAGCATCAATTTATGTCATCTAGTGTCTATTCATCTACAATTTATGTATCTATCTATCTTATCTATCCATCCATGCATCCTGCTATCATCTATCTATCTACTTATGTATGTATGTATGTATGTATGTATGTATGTATGTATGTATGTATCTATCTATCTATCTATCTATCTATCAATCCTTCTTTCTATCTGTCTGTCTGTCTGTCTGTCTGTCTATTGATCTATCATCAATCAATCATCTGTCTATCCATCCAATCTGTGTATCATCTATCTATATCTATTTATCTAACGTCTCTCTACCTAACCATCATCAATCTATATCATCCATTATCTACCTTCTTTTTCTTTCTTTCTTTCTTTCTTTCTTTTCTTTCTTTCTTTCTTTCTTTTTCTTTCTTTCTTTCTTTTCTTTCTTTCTTCCTCTTTCTTCTTTCTTTCTATCTACGTATATATTTATCTACATAACCATCTTTCAGTCTGTCTCCATTTTTGATATCTTGGGGATCAAATCCAGCATTCTACAATGCTAGGCAAGCACAGTTCTACAGAGCCACATCACACTCACCTGGAGCGTTTAATGGTGGTGAGGGAACAGGCTTGAAATCAGTCTTCAATGTCTTTCGTCCTTAACCCCAGGAGCAGGTCATGGCCCCCTATAAGGAGGGTGACAAGAAGTCCCTGATAGAAAAACGAGCAGGGGAAATGATATCCAGTGTTTGAGACTCGGAAATTTCAGACAAGGTAGGAGCATAACTTTCGATACTCCAACTCCCAGGGATGAAGGTCAGACTTCAGTGACTTCATAGAAAGGTAAAAGCTATGGTAATGAAAGGCTTCGGACAGAGGGCAGCAGAGGGAGCCAGGGACATTTGGTTGGTGGCAAGGATTGGAGTGTATCCCATATTCTTGGACTAAAGGCCCGACTGACCACTTGTGTGATGTATTTAGATATGGGTACCCTGATGGGGACGACTGAGACCATAATGTAGTCCCTGACGTATCCCTGATCTAATTACATGGTAGTGTAAGAAGAGGTGGAAATGGCAGGGACCAGAGAGATGACTGCACAGGGGACAGTCATTAAGGACATGGGATAAGATGCCAGAATCCAGGGAGAGAGGCCTTGAGAAGGCCAGTGTGACTGAATGAAGCTCTGCTGTTAATCCTGTCTGCCCATGACATTTCTGTCATGAAAACTTGTTCACTCTATCAGCTACCTATACACAATACCTATTTCTACATCTATCTATCTATCATCTATCTATCTATATCATCTGTCATCTATTTATGTATCTAGGTATCTCACATCGATCTATCTTTCTATCTATCATCTCTATGATGTATCATCCATCCATCCATTTTTCTATATATCTATTAATCTATCTAATCTTTCACTCTGTCTCCTTTTTTGGTGTCTGGTGATGAAATTCAGCCTTTTGATATGCTAGGCAAGTACAGTGCCACAGAGCCACTCCACAACTGAAGCCTGGGGTGTAATGGCAGTTAGGGGATAGCTGGAAACCAAAGTATTTAACCCCAAGAGCAGAACATGGCACCCTGCAGGCGTACTGACTAGAAAACCCTGACGGAGAACAAGCAGAAGAAATGATATGCAGTGTTTGAGACTCGGACACGTCAGATAAGGTAGGAGCATCACTTCCTATGCTCCCCTCTCCCAGGGATGAAGGTCCCTCCCAGGAGAAAGAGGACTGGACATGAGGTGGTTCCCAGGTGAGTGTCTCTGAAACAAGCATCTGCCCCCTCCGCTAAAGCGTCTCTGAGGACCGTCTCTGCTGAGAGCAAGGATCCACCAGGAGTGGAGGAATCTCAGGGCCTGGATGTTCTTTTTGGGGCCTGATTACAGTGAGGTCAGAGTTGTGTGACTTCATAGAAGGGTATCTGCTTTGGTAATGAGAGGCCTTAGACAGAGGGCCTCAGAGGGACCCCTGGGGTGGGCAGGGACATTTGGGTGGTGGTAAGGTTTGGCTGTACCCCATATTCTTGGAACTGATTTACCACTAGTGTGATGTAGTTGGAGATAAGGACGGACAGGACAGGGCCCATGCAAAGAGGAAGAAGACAGAAGCCTGGGCCCCAACACGTGCTGTAAAACGGCATGGGCTATTCCCCGACCAACCTACCGACCCCAAGCCACCCCCGTCCAGGGAACAGAGCCCGGGCTTTGCATCAGTGGACCAAGGGCCCAGGCTGAAAAGTCCCAAGGGAGAAGCCTGGGCCCGAGGGAGAAGGGGGGCCCCACAGCAGCCCGTGAAAAAAACTGACAGGGACGAAGGTGCCTGGGCCAAAAACGCACAGGGCCAAGGCCACATCCCCCGAAAGAGGAGCCTGGGCCCACCTGGGAACACGCTGCAGCCCTGGATGACGATTTACCCAAGAAGCCTCTGCCAAGGCGATGGGGCCCAGGCAAAGAGGAACAAGATAGAAGCCCGGGCCCTACGACGCGGAGCAAACAGACTGGGCCCATGCCTGCCCACCCGCCCGCCCCCAAGCCACGCCCATCTAGGGAACAGAGCCAGGGCTCCACATCACTGGACCAAGTGCCCAGGCTGAAAAGTCTGAAGGGAGAAGCCTGGGCCCGACAGAAAGAGGGGCCAACAGCCCGGGCTTATCCGTGACCCAACAGCAGCCCCTGAGAAAACTAAAAGGGACAAAGTCGCCATGCCCAGAAACCCAAAGGGCCCAGGCAAAAGCCTCCAAAAAAGGAACCTGGGTCCACCCAGGAACACACAAACATTTTCCCCACGAAGCCCCGGACAAGGCAACGGGGCCCGGGCCGAACCTGGATGGACTTGGGCCCAGGCAAAAAGTTGGCAGGCAGAGCCTGGGCCCCACAATGTGGTGCCAACAGCCCGGGCCCATCCCTGACCACAGGCAAGTCCCCTCGACGGAGCTGAGCCCGGGCCCCCATATCAGTCGGCGAGGGCCCAGGCTAAACCACAAAGAAAGGCGCCTGGGCCCTACAGTGAGCGGCAATCAGCCCGGGCTCATGACTGACCCAGCTGCGGACAGGGCCACAGGAGAAAAGGCAAAGACAGGAAAAAAAAAAGAAATTTTTTAAAAAAAAAAAAAAAAAAAAAAAAAAAAAAAAAAAAAAAAAAAAACCAAAGGAAACCGAAGAAAGAAAAGAACAAAAAGCCTGAAGAACACGAGCCAGAGAAAGAGAGAAGAGGGCCCAGGAAACGGGAGAAGGAGCCGCGGCCCACCCAAGAAGACTCAGACAGAGCCCTCTGCACGGAGACCAAAACACCCGCGCCACCTCCTGGTACCGCAGTCCCTAGCCAGACACAAACACCGGACGGACAAGGAGGGTCCCTGCCATGGGTCCCGTTTTCCACCTACCTTCAAACCTCCACCCCTCCAGCTCCAAACATCAGCACTCGATGGGGTGGGAGCTGAACGCTAGATCGTGCAGGATGCCCAGTTCTCCCAGCCTCTGACGGATGAAGGAGAAGCCTGGAACGGTGAGAAGAGGCAGTTCAGTGTGGACCGTGCCCAACGTACACCCTGTCCCAGGCCAGCTGCTGTGGTCCAGGGAGCCAAGATCACACCACGGCCCTTGATGGTGTCCGGGCCATGCCACGAAAGACAGACACCTGAGGGAGAGCTTGACAACCCCGGTGGGCCGATCCTGAAGGAGGCCAAGATTTCCCGACCCTTCCTGGACGAAGGAGTAGCCTGGCAGAGTGAGAAAAAGCAGGGTGGGTGGGCCGCACCCTGAGTACACCCGTG
>NW_008337421.1:338710-341186 GCF_000622305.1 Nannospalax galili | reverse complement strand
GTGTGGGCCGTACCCTGTTTTCACCCGAGCCCGGGCCTGTGCCTTAGACCCAGGCAGCCACGATCACACCATGGCCCTTGTTGGTGTCTGGGCCCAACACGGAAGGACAGACGGCCTGGCTACAGCTTACCATCCCCGGGTGTGTGGGCCGCACCCGGAGTTCATCACCGCCCAGGCCCCGTCTTGACTTCCCTGGCCCCGTGCTCCCTGCAGCCACCCTCGGCTCTCAGTGCGGAGGAGTCAGGGCTCTCTCCGCAATCAGACCACGGCTCCCAGCACGGGCCACCCAGTGCCGCCCGTGCGGAAAACTCGCACCACCACCGAGGTGTCGCGGTGGCACCCAAAACCGCCTTGGGTGACACCGACCGAGGCTTGCCAGGCTGGAAACCAACACTCCCGCCGACCACATGGACCCAACAAACCACCGCGAGACTTCTCACTCACACGTTCCACGCCCGGAGATGCCGGACACTGAGGGATCCTGCCCTGGGGCTTGACCTCCACCGAAATCCAAGGGCCCCCGCCGCGCCCTGTGGTGCCCCAAGGCCGGATCCCGCCTGGTCAGCAAGAATTCCCGACCTCTTCTGGAGGAACCGGTAGCCTGGCAAAGGCGAGAAACAGCGGGGTCTCTGCCCCCAACACCCAATGCAGGACCGGGTGCTGAGGTCTAGCGGCCCCAGGGCCACACGCCGGAGCCCTCCTGTTGCCCGCGTGGCTGAGCCGACGTGGAACAGGGCCCGGGAAAAATATCCGGGAAAGAAGCCAGGGCCCGGCAAAGAGCGGCAAGCAGCCCGGGCACATCCCGACCCGGGAGTGTGGACAAGGAGAGAGGGGCCCGGCCGAGCATCCCTGATGGGACAGGGCCCGGGCTGAGAACCCAAGAAAGGGGAAGAAGCCCGGGCCCTCCAGAGAGGAGCAAACAAAAGCCAGAACTCTTCTGTGACGCAATGGCAGCCAGGGCAGAACAAAGACAGAACAGACAAGCCAAAAGACAGAGATGCCCAGGCCGAACAAGGCAAAGGGCCCAGGAAAAACCCTGCAAAACAGGAGCGGGCGGCCACCGAGGAAGGCACAGCGGCCCTGGACAACAATCTCCCCACGAAGCCTGGGCCAAGGCGCTGGGGCCCGGGCCGAGGACGGACAGGACAGGGCCCAGGCAAAGAGGCAGAAGACAGAAGCCTGGGCCCCAACACGTGACGTAAAACGGCACGGGCCCATCCCCGCCCGACCGACCGACCTACCGACCCCAAGCCACCCCCGTCCAGGGAACAGAGCCCGGGCTCCGCATCAGTGGACCAAGGGCCCAGGCTGAAAAGTCTGAAGGGAGAAGCCTGGGCCCGACAGAAAGAGGGGCCAACAGCCCGGGCTCACAGCAGCCCCTGAGAAAACTGAGAGGGACAAAGTCGCCATGCCCAGAAACCCAAAGGGCCCAGGCAAAAGCCTCCAAAAGAGGAACCTGGGTCCACCCAGGAACACACAAACATTTTTCCCACGAAGCCCCGGACAAGGCAACGGGGCCCGGGCCGAACCTGGATGGACTTGGGCCCAGGCAAAAAGTTGGCAGGCAGAGCCTGGGCCCCACAATGTGGTGCCAACAGCCCGGGCCCATCCCTGACCACAGGCAAGTCCCCTCGACGGAGCTGAGCCCGGGCCCCCGTATCAGTCGGCGAGGGCCCAGGCTAAACCACAAAGAAAGGCGCCTGGGCCCTACAATGAGCGGCAATGAGCCCGGGCTCATGACTGACCCAGCTGCGGACAGGGCCACAGGAGAAAAGACAAAGACAGGAAAAAAAAGAAAAAAAGAGAAAAAAAAAAAAAAGAAAAAAGAAAAAAGAAAAAAAAAAAAACCAAAAGGAAACCAAAGAAAGAAAGGAACAAAAAGCCTGAAGAACATGAGCCGGAGAAAGAGAGAAGAGGGCCCAGGAACCGGGAGAAGGAGCCCGGGCCCACCCAAGAAGACACAGACAGAACCCTCTGCACGGAGACCAAAACACCCGCGCCACCTCCTGGTACCGCAGTCCCTAGCCAGACACAAACACCGGACGGACAAGGAGGGTCCCTGCCATGGGTCCCGTTTTCCACCTACCTTCAAACCTCCACCCCTCCAGCTCCAAACACCAGCACTCGATGTGGTGGGAGCTGAACGCTAGATTGTGCAGGATGCCCAGTTCTCCCAGGCTCTGACGGATGAAGGAGAAGCCTGGAACGGTGAGAAGAGGCAGTTCAGTGTGGACCGTGCCCAACGTACACCCTGTCCCAGGCCAGTTGCTGTGGTCCAGAGAGCCAGGATCACACCACGGCCCTTGATGGTGTCCGGGCCATGCCACGAAGGACAGACACCTGGGGCAGAGCTTGACAACCCCGGTGGGCCGATCCTGAAGGAGGCCAAGATTTCCCGACCCCTCCTGGACGAAGGAGTAGCCTGGCAGGGTGAGAAAAAGCAGGGTGTGTGGGCCGCACCCTGAGTACACCCGTG
>NW_008337421.1:274634-338021 GCF_000622305.1 Nannospalax galili | reverse complement strand
GTGTGGGCCGTACCCTGTTTTCACCCGAGCCCGGGCCTGTGCCTTAGACCCAGGCAGCCACGATCACACCATGGCCCTTGTTGGTGTCTGGGCCCAACACGGAAGGACAGACGGCCTGGCTACAGCTTACCATCCACGGGTGTGTGGGCCGCACCCGGAGTTCATCACCGCCCAGGCCCCGTCTTGACTTCCCTGGCCCCGCGCTCCCTGCAGCCACCCTCGGCTCTCAGTGCAGAGGAGTCAGGGCTCTCTCCGCAACCAGACCACGGCTCCCAGCCCGGGCCACCCAGTGCCGCCCGTCCGGAAAACCCGCACCACCACCCCACACTGCAGCCCTGGATGACGATTTCCCCAAGAAGCCTCTGCCAAGGAGGAGAGGCCCGGGCTGAGAAAAGACAAGACAGGGCCTAGCCAAAGAGTCAGAAGACAGAAGCCTGGGCCCCAACACATGACGTAAAACGGCCCGGGCCCATCCCCAACCGACAGATCGACCCCAAGCCACCGCCGTCCAGGGAACAGAGTCCGGGCTCGGTATCCGTGGACCAAGGGCCCAGGCTGCAAAGTCCAAAGGGAGAAGCCTGGGCCCCACGGAGAGAGGGGCCAACAGCAGCCAGTGGAAAAAAAAAGAAACTGAGAGGGACAAAGATGCCCGGGCGAAAAACGCACAGGGCCCAGGCCAAAATGCCCTAAAGAGGAGCCTGGGCCCACCCGGGAACACACTGCAGCCCTGGATGACGATTTCCCCAAGAAGCCTCTGCCAAGGAGGAGAGGCCCGGGCTGAGAAAAGACAAGACAGGGCCTAGCCAAAGAGTCAGAAGACAGAAGCCTGGGCCCCAACACATGACGTAAAACGGCCCGGGCCCATCCCCAACCGACAGATCGACCCCAAGCCACCGCCGTCCAGGGAACAGAGTCCGGGCTCGGTATCCGTGGACCAAGGGCCCAGGCTGCAAAGTCCAAAGGGAGAAGCCTGGGCCCCACGGAGAGAGGGGCCAACAGCAGCCAGTGGAAAAAAAAAGAAACTGAGAGGGACAAAGATGCCCGGGCGAAAAACGCACAGGGCCCAGGCCAAAATGCCCTAAAGAGGAGCCTGGGCCCACCCGGGAACACACTGCAGCCCTGGATGACGATTTCCCCAAGAAGCCTCTGCCAAGGAGGAGAGGCCCGGGCTGAGAAAAGACAAGACAGGGCCTAGCCAAAGAGTCAGAAGACAGAAGCCTGGGCCCCAACACATGACGTAAAACGGCCCGGGCCCATCCCCAACCGACAGATCGACCCCAAGCCACCGCCGTCCAGGGAACAGAGTCCGGGCTCGGTATCCGTGGACCAAGGGCCCAGGCTGCAAAGTCCAAAGGGAGAAGCCTGGGCCCCACGGAGAGAGGGGCCAACAGCAGCCAGTGGAAAAAAAAAGAAACTGAGAGGGACAAAGATGCCCGGGCGAAAAACGCACAGGGCCCAGGCCAAAATGCCCTAAAGAGGAGCCTGGGCCCACCCGGGAACACACTGCAGCCCTGGATGACGATTTCCCCAAGAAGCCTCTGCCAAGGAGGAGAGGCCCGGGCTGAGAAAAGACAAGACAGGGCCTAGCCAAAGAGTCAGAAGACAGAAGCCTGGGCCCCAACACATGACGTAAAACGGCCCGGGCCCATCCCCAACCGACAGATCGACCCCAAGCCACCGCCGTCCAGGGAACAGAGTCCGGGCTCGGTATCCGTGGACCAAGGGCCCAGGCTGCAAAGTCCAAAGGGAGAAGCCTGGGCCCCACGGAGAGAGGGGCCAACAGCAGCCAGTGGAAAAAAAAAGAAACTGAGAGGGACAAAGATGCCCGGGCGAAAAACGCACAGGGCCCAGGCCAAAATGCCCTAAAGAGGAGCCTGGGCCCACCCGGGAACACACTGCAGCCCTGGATGACGATTTCCCCAAGAAGCCTCTGCCAAGGAGGAGAGGCCCGGGCTGAGAAAAGACAAGACAGGGCCTAGCCAAAGAGTCAGAAGACAGAAGCCTGGGCCCCAACACATGACGTAAAACGGCCCGGGCCCATCCCCAACCGACAGATCGACCCCAAGCCACCGCCGTCCAGGGAACAGAGTCCGGGCTCGGTATCCGTGGACCAAGGGCCCAGGCTGCAAAGTCCAAAGGGAGAAGCCTGGGCCCCACGGAGAGAGGGGCCAACAGCAGCCAGTGGAAAAAAAAAGAAACTGAGAGGGACAAAGATGCCCGGGCGAAAAACGCACAGGGCCCAGGCCAAAATGCCCTAAAGAGGAGCCTGGGCCCACCCGGGAACACACTGCAGCCCTGGACGACGATTTCCCCAAGAAGCCTCTGCCAAGGAGGAGAGGCCCGGGCTGAGAAAAGACAAGACAGGGCCTAGCCAAAGAGTCAGAAGACAGAAGCCTGGGCCCCAACACATGACGTAAAACGGCCCGGGCCCATCCCCAACCGACAGATCGACCCCAAGCCACCGCCGTCCAGGGAACAGAGTCCGGGCTCGGTATCCGTGGACCAAGGGCCCAGGCTGCAAAGTCCAAAGGGAGAAGCCTGGGCCCCACGGAGAGAGGGTCCAACAGCAGCCAGTGGAAAACAAAAACTGAGAGGGACAAAGATGCCCGGGCGAAAAACGCACAGGGCCCAGGCCAAAATGCCCTAAAGAGGAGCCTGGGCCCACCCGGGAACACACTGCAGCCCTGGATGACGATTTCCCCAAGAAGCCTCTGCCAAGGAGATGGGGTCCAGGCAAAGAGGCCCAAAATAGAAGCCCGGGCCCCACGACGTGCCCGGGCCCACGTCCGCCTGCCCGACCCCAAGCCACCCCCGTCCAGGAAACAGAGCCCGGCCTCTGCATCAGTGGACCAAGGGCCCAGGCTGCAAAGTCCAAAGGGAGAAGCCTGGGCCCCACGGAGAGAGGGGCCAACAGCAGCCAGTGGAAAAAAAAAGAAACTGAGAGGGACAAAGATGCCCGGGCGAAAAACGCACAGGGCCCAGGCCAAAATGCCCTAAAGAGGAGCCTGGGCCCACCCGGGAACACACTGCAGCCCTGGACGACGATTTCCCCAAGAAGCCTCTGCCAAGGAGATGGGGTCCAGGCAAAGAGGCACAAAATAGAACCCGGGCCCCTCGACGTGACCGGGCCCACGCACGCCTGCCCGACCCCAAGCCACCCCCGTCCAGGAAACAGAGCCCGGCCTCTGCATCAGTGGACCAAGGGCCCAGGCTGCAAAGTCCAAAGGGAGAAGCCTGGGCCCCATGGAGAGAGGGGCCAACAGCAGCCAGTGGAAAAAAAAAGAAACTGAGAGGGACAAAGATGCCCGGGCCAAAAACGCACAGGGCCCAGGCCAAAATGCCCTAAAGAGGAGCCTGGGCCCACGCGGGAACACACTGCAGCCCTGGACGACGATGAGCCTGGGCTCATCCGTGATCCAAGTGGAAAACAAAAACTGAGAGGGACAAAGATGCCCGGGCGAAAAACGCACAGGGCCCAGGCCAAAATGCCCTAAAGAGGAGCCTGGGCCCACCCGGGAACACACTGCAGCCCTGGACGACGATTTCCCCAAGAAGCCTCTGCCAAGGAGATGGGGTCCAGGCAAAGAGGCCCAAAATAGAAGCCCGGGCCCCACGACGTGCCCGGGCCCACGTCCGCCTGCCCGACCCCAAGCCACCCCCGTCCAGGAAACAGAGCCTGGCCTCTGCATCAGTGGACCAAGGGCCCAGGCTGCAAAGTCCAAAGGGAGAAGCCTGGGCCCCACGGAGAGAGGGTCCAACAGCAGCCAGTGGAAAACAAAAACTGAGAGGGACAAAGATGCCCGGGCGAAAAACGCACAGGGCCCAGGCCAAAATGCCCTAAAGAGGAGCCTGGGCCCACCCGGGAACACACTGCAGCCCTGGACGACGATTTCCCCAAGAAGCCTCTGCCAAGGAGATGGGGTCCAGGCAAAGAGGCCCAAAATAGAAGCCCGGGCCCCACGACGTGCCCGGGCCCACGTCCGCCTGCCCGACCCCAAGCCACCCCCGTCCAGGAAACAGAGCCTGGCCTCTGCATCAGTGGACCAAGGGCCCAGGCTGCAAAGTCCAAAGGGAGAAGCCTGGGCCCCACGGAGAGAGGGTCCAACAGCAGCCAGTGGAAAACAAAAACTGAGAGGGACAAAGATGCCCGGGCGAAAAACGCACAGGGCCCAGGCCAAAATGCCCTAAAGAGGAGCCTGGGCCCACCCGGGAACACACTGCAGCCCTGGACGACGATTTCCCCAAGAAGCCTCTGCCAAGGAGATGGGGTCCAGGCAAAGAGGCCCAAAATAGAAGCCCGGGCCCCACGACGTGCCCGGGCCCACGTCCGCCTGCCCGACCCCAAGCCACCCCCGTCCAGGAAACAGAGCCCGGCCTCTGCATCAGTGGACCAAGGGCCCAGGCTGCAAAGTCCAAAGGGAGAAGCCTGGGCCCCACGGAGAGAGGGTCCAACAGCAGCCAGTGGAAAACAAAAACTGAGAGGGACAAAGATGCCCGGGCCAAAAACGAACAGGGCCCAGGCCAAAATCCCCTAAAGAGGAGCCTGGGCCCACCCGGGAACACACTGCAGCCCTGGACGACGATTTCCCCAAGAAGCCTCTGCCAAGGCGGAGAGGCCCGGGCTGAGAAAAGACAAGACAGGGCCTAGCCAAAGAGTCAGAAGACAGAAGCCTGGGCCCCAACATGTGACGTAAAACGGCCCGGGCACATCCCCAACCGACGATCGACCCCAAGCCACCGCCGTCCAGGGAACAGAGTCCGGGCTCGGGGTCCATGGACCAAGGGCCCAGGCTGCAAAGTCCGAAGGGAGAAGCCTGGGCCCCATGGAGAGAGGCGCCAACAGCAGCCAGTGGAAAAAAAAAAAAAAAACTGAGAGGGACAAAGATGCCCGGACCAAAACACACAGGGCCCAGGCCAAAATCCCCTAAAGAGGAGCCTGGGCCCACCCGGGAACACACTGCAGCCCTGGACAACGATTTCTCCAAGAAGCCTCTGCCAAGGCATTGGGGCCCACCCCCGTCCAGGGAACAGAGCCCGGCCTCCGCATCAGTGGACCAAGGGCCCAGGCTGCAAAGTCCAAAGGGAGAAGCCTGGGCCCCACGGAGAGAGGGGCCAACAGCAGCCAGTGGGAAAAAAAAAACTGAGAGGGACAACGATCCCTGGGCCAAAAACGCACAGGGCCCAGGCCAAAATGCCCTAAAGAGGAGCCTGGGCCCACCCGGGAACACACTGCAGCCCTGGATGACGATTTCCCCAAGAAGCCTCTGCCAAGGCGATGGGGCCCAGGCAAAGAGGCACAAGATAGGAGCCCGGGCTCACGCCCGTCCGCCCATCCCCAAGCCACCACCGTCCAGGGAACAGAGCCCGGCCTTCGCATCAGTGGACCAAGGGTCCAGGCTGAAAAGTCTGAAGGGAGAAGCCTGGGCCCTCAGCCTGGGCTCATCCCTGACCCAGCTGTGGACAGGGCCACAAAAGAAAACGCAAAGACAAAAAAATAAATAAATAAAAATAAAAAAAGAAGAAGAAAAGAAAAAAACAAAAAACAAAAAAACAAAGCAAACCAAACCAAAGAAAGAAATAAATGAAAAGCCTCAAGAACACAAGCCAGAAAGGGAGAGAAGAGGGCCTAGGAACCGGGAGAAGGGGCCCGGGCCCGCCCAGGAAGGCACAGACAGAGCCCTCTCCATGGGGACCAAAACACCTGTACCACCTCCTGGTAACACAGTCCCTAGCCAGACACAGATACCGGACGGACAAGGAGGTACTGCCATGGGTCCTATTTTCCACTTACCTTCAAACCTCCACCCCTCCAGCTCCAAACACCGCCACTCAATGTGGTGGGAGCTGAACACTAGATCATGCAGGACGCCCAGTTCTCCCAATCTCTGAGGGATGAAGGAGAAGCCTGGCACGCTGAGAAGAGGCAGTTTAGCGTGGACCCGGCCCAACGTACACCATGTCCCAGGCCAGTTGCTGTGGTCCAGGGAGGCAGGATCACACCATTACCCTTGATGGTGATCAAGTCCCTTGTGTGTGGGCTGCACCCGGACTTGATCACCACCCTGGTAATGTCTTGACTTCCCTAGTCCTGACCTCTGGCAGCCGGCCCTAGCTTCACTGGGGAGGAGTTTCCAGGGTGACTCTACCACCTGACAACGTCTCCCATCCCCAGCCCCGGCCTCCAAACGCTGGACGTTGGAGCTCGGCAACTAACAGCCAGACCACAGCAGGGTCTGGCGGAGGCCCGACTTGAAAGGCTGTCGCTCTAAAGGCCTCCCAGCATGGACCAAAACACCCCTTGACATCTGATGGACATGACCCCCGCAAGGGGACGGGGCACACCCATGGACGTGCCCTGTGGCCTGATTTCCACCCAACAAGGCCTCCCTCACCCACCATCCCCATGCCATCGTTCGGGGTCCCGAGGCGCGAACCTGCAGGACACTGAGATGTACCAACCTCTCCCAGAGGGTCGAGGAGCCTGGTAGGGTGAGAACCGGCAGGGTGTGTGGGCCGCACCCTGTTTTCACCCGAGCCCGGGCCTGTGCCTTGGACTCAGGCAGCCACGATCACACCATGGCCCTTGCTGGCGTCCAGGCCCAACAAGGAAGGACAGACGGCCTGGCTACAGCTTGCCATCCCCGGGTGTGTGGGCCACACCTGGAGTTGATCGCCGCCCAGGCCCGGTCTTGACTTCCCTGGACCCTCACTCCCTGCAGCCATCCTCTGCCCTCAGTGTGGAGGAGTCAGGGCTCTCTCCGCAAGCAGATGACGGCTCCCAGTCCCGGCCACCCAGTGCCGCCCGTTCTGAAGAACCACACCACCACCCGGGTGTCGCCGTGGAACCCAAAACCGCCTTGGGTGACAAGGACCGAGGCTTGCCAGGCTGGCACCCAACACTCCTGCCGACGACATGGACCCAACAAACCACCGCGAGACTTCTCACTCACACGTTCTATGCCTGGAGACGCCCGACACTGAGGAATCCTGCCCCGTGGTTTGACCTCGACCGAAATCCAATGGCCCCCATCCCACCCTGTGGTGCCCCAACGCCCGATTGTGCCCAGACAGCAATATGTCCCGACCTCTTCTGGAGGAACCGGTAGCCTGGTAAAGACGGGAAACAGCAGGGTCTCTGCCCACACCACCCAAGCCGTGCCGGGTGCTGAGGTCCGAGGGTCCGAGAGCCACACGCTGGAGCCCTCCCATCGCCCACGCAGCTGAGCCGACATGGAACAGGGCCCGGGAAAAATATTTGGGAAAGAAGCCTGGGCCCGGCAAAGGGCGGCAAGTACCCCAGGCATATCCCTACCCGGGCGTGTGGACAAGGACAGAAGGGCCTGGCCGAACATCCCTGATCGGATAGGGCCCAGGCTGAAAACCCAAGAAATGGGAAGAAGCCTGGGCCCTCCAGAGAGGCGCAAACAAAAGCCAGAGCTATTCTGTCGGGCAATGGCAGGCAGGGCAGAACAAAGACAGAACAAACAAACCAAGAGACAAAGATGCCCAGGCTGAACAAGGCCAAGGGCCCAGGCAAAAACCCTGCAGAACAGGAGCCGGCGGCCACCGAGGAACGCACAGCGGCCCTGGACAACAATGTCCCCATGAAGCCCCGGCCAAGGTGGGGCCCTGGCCGAGCATGGACAAGACATGGCCCAGGCAAAGAGTCAGAAGACAGAAGCCTGGGCCCCAACACGTAACGTAAAACAGCCCGGGCACATCCCCGACCGACCGACCGACCCCAAGCCACCCCCGTCCAGGGAACAGAGTCTGGGCTCAGTATCAGTGGACCAAGGGCCCAGGCTGCGAAGTCCAAAGGGAGAAGCCTGGGCCCACGGAGAGAGGGGCCAACAGCAGCCAGGGCAAAAAAAGAGAAACTGAGAGGGACAACGATGCCTGGGCCAAAAACGCACAGGGCCCATGCCAAAATGCCCTAAAGAGGAGCCTGGGCCCACCCGGGAACACACTGCAGCCCTGGACGACGATTTCCCCAAGAAGCCTCTGCCAAGGAGATGGGGTCCAGGCAAAGAGGCCCAAAATAGAAGCCCGGGCCCCACGACGTGCCCGGGCCCACGTCCGCCTGCCCGACCCCAAGCCACCCCCGTCCAGGAAACAGAGCCCGGCATCTGCATCAGTGGACCAAGGGCCCAGGCTGCAAAGTCCAAAGGGAGAAGCCTGGGCCCCACGGAGAGAGGGGCCAACAGCAGCCAGTGGAAAAAAAAAGAAACTGAGAGGGACAAAGATGCCCGGGCCAAAAACGCACAGGGCCCAGGCCAAAATCCCCTAAAGAGGAGCCTGGGCCCACCCGGGAACACACTGCAGCCCTGGACGACGATTTCCCCAAGAAGCCTCCAGCAGCCCCTGAGAAAACTGAGAGGGACAAAGTCGCCATGCCCAGAAACCCAAAGGGCGCAGGCAGAAGCCTCCAAAAGAGGAACCTGGGTCCACCCAGGAATGCACACACATTTTCCCCACAAAGCCCTGGAGAAGGCGATGGAGCCCGGGCCGCACCTCGATGGACTTGGGCCCAGGCAAAAAGTTGGCAGGCTGAGCCTGGGCCCCACAATGTGGTGCAAACGGCCCGGGCCCATCACTGACTACAGGCAAGTCCACTCGACGGAACTGAGCCCGGGCCCCGCATCACTCGAAGAGGGCCCAGGCTAAACCACAAAGAAAGGTCCCTGGGCCCTACAATGAGCGGCAATCGGCCCGGGCTCATTCCTGACCCAGCTGCGGTAGGGCCACAGAAGAAAAGAAAAAGAAAAAAAAGAAAAGAAAAAGAACAGAAAACCAAACCAAACTAAACCAAACCAAACCAAAGAAGAAAAGAAATGAAAAGCCTGAAGAACGTGAGCCGGAAAAGGAGAGAAGAGGGCCCAAAACCGGGAGGAGCCCGGGCCCACCCAAGAAGACACAGACAGAGCCCTCTCCACGGAGACCAAAGCACCTTCGCCGCCTCCTGGTACCACAGTCCCTAGCCTCACACAGACAGTGGACGGACAAGGAGGGACCCTGGCATGGGTCCCGTTTTCCACCTGCCTTCAAACCTCCTCCCCTCCAGCTCCAAGCACTGCTACTTGATGGGGTGGGAGCCGAACGCTAGATCGTGCAGGACGCCCAGTTCTCCCAGGCTCTGACGGATGAAGGAGAAGCCTGGAACTGAGAGAAGAGACAGTTCATTGAGGACTGCGCCCAACGTACATCCTGTCCCAGGGCAGTTGCTGTGGTCCTGGGAGCCAGGATCACACCATAGCCCTTGATGGTGTCCGGGCCCATGCCCGAAGGACAGACACCTGAGGGAGAGCTTGAAAACCTGGTGGAACGATCCGGAAGGAGGCCCAGATTTCCCGACCACTCCTGGATGAAGGAGATGCCTGGTAGGGTGAGAAAAAGCAGGGTGTGTGGGCCGCACCCTGAGTACACCCGAGGCCGGGCAGGGTCCTGAGATACAGAGAGCCGGGATGGATTACACTGCGGGTCTTGTTGCCGGCCACCCGCGCCCCACCCCGAAGGACAGACAGCCTGAAGAGAGCTTAATGTCCCGCGTGTGTGGGCCGCACCCGGACTTGATCAACACCCTGGTACTGTCTTGACTTCCCTAGTCCGGGCCTCCTGGCAGCCAGCCCTGGCCTTCATCAGTGAGGAGTCCCCCGGCTCACACCAGCACCGGACAACATCCCACAGCCCCAGCCCCGGCCTCCAGATGCCGGACGTTTGAGCACGGCAACCAACAGCCAGACCACAGCCGGGACAGGGCGAAGGCGAGGCTTGAAAGGCTGACGCCCCAAAGGCCTCCCGGCATGGACGAAAAAACCCCTTGACATCTGCTGGACACGACCCCCGGAAGGGGATGGGGGACACCCAGGGACGTGCACTGTGGCCTGATATCCAACCAACAACAAGGCCTCCCACCCCCACCCACCACCATGCCATCGTGTTGGACCCCGAGAAGTGACCCTGCAGGACACTGAGATGTACCAACCTCTCCCAGAGGGTCGAGGAGCCTGGCAGGGTGAGAACCGGCAGGGTGTGTGGGCCGCACCCTGTTTTCACCCGAGCCCGGGCCTGTGCCTTGGATCCAGGCAGCCACGATCACACCATGGCCCTTGCTGGCGTCCAGGCCCAACAAGGAAGGACAGACGGCCTGGCTACAGCTTGCCATCCCCGGGTGTGTGGGCCACACCCGGAGTTGATCGCCGCCCAGGCCCGGTCTTGACTTTCCTGGACCCTCACTCCCTGCAGCCATCCTCTGCCCTCAGTGTGGAGGAGTCAGGGCTCTCTCCGCAAGCAGATGACGGCTCCCAGTCCCGGCCACCCAGTGCCGCCCGTTCTGAAGAACCACACCACCACCCGGGTGTCGCCGTGGAACCCAAAACCGCCTTGGGTGACAAGGACCGAGGCTTGCCAGGCTGGCACCCAACACTCCTGCCGACGACATGGACCCAACAAACCACCGCGAGACTTCTCACTCACACGTTCTATGCCCGGAGACGCCCGACACTGAGGAATCCTGCCCCGTGGTTTGACCTCGACCGAAATCCAATGGCCCCCGTCCCACCCTGTGGTGCCCCAACGCCCGATCGCGCCCAGACAGCAATATGTCCCGACCTCTTCTGGAGGAACTGGTAGCCAGGCAAAGGCGGGAAACAGTGGGGTCTCTGCCCACACGACCCAAAGCCGGGCCGGGTGCTGAGGTCCGGCGTTCCCAGGGCCACATGCCAGAGCCCTCCCGTCGCCTGCATGGCTGAGCCAACGTGTAACAGGGCCCGGGAAAAATATCCAGGAAAGAAGCCTGGGCCCGGCAAAGGGCGGCAAGCACCCCGGGCACATGCCGACCCGGGCGTGTGGACAAGGACAGAGGGGCCCGGCCCAGCATCCCTGATCGGATAGGGCCCAGGCTGAAAACGCAAGAAAGGGGAAGAAGCCTGGGCCCTTCAGAGAGGAGCAAACAAAAGCCAGAGCTATTCTGTGAGGCAATGGCAGGCAGGGCAGAACAAAGAACAAACAAACCAAGAGACAAAGATGCCCAGGCTGAACATGGCCAAGGGCCCAGGCAAAAACCCTGCAGAACAGGAGCCGGCGGCCACCGAGGAACGCACAGCGGCCCCGGACAACAATGTCCCCACGAAGCCCCGGCCAAGGCGGTGGGGCCGGGGCTGAGCATGGACAGGACAGGGCCCAGGCAAAGAGTCAGAAGACAGAAGCCTGGGCCCCAACAAGTGACGTAAAACAGCCCGGGCGCATCACCGACTGACCGACCGACCTGAAGCCATCCCAGTCCAGGGAACAGAGTCTGGGCTCGGTATCCGTGGACCAAGGGCCCAGGCTGCAAAGTCCGAAGGGAGAAGCCTGTGCCCCACGGAGAGAGGGGCCAACAGCAGCCAGTGGAAAAAAAAAAACTGAGAGGGACAAAGATGCCAGGGCCAAAAACGCACAGGGCCCAGGACAAAATCCCCTAAAGAGGAGCCTGGGCCCACCCGGGAACACAATGCAGCCCTGGACGTCGATTTCCCCAAGAAGCCTCTGTCAAGGCAATGGGGCCCAAACCCCAGTTTAAAGCTATCCATTTAGCAGTATTATGTGAGTTGGTTACCCCCTATGGCCTATGACCTGTCTAACCACAGGTTCTTGGCCCCAACAACAGTTTCAAGCGTGAGCTCCATTTTGTGAAGTGTGCCTTGACTGTCTTTTTTATGAATGAAGTATAAACAATAGTGATAGAAACAGGAGATCAAATGTTAGAAATCAGAAATGTATATGTCTTTTAAGAATAACCAAATATTTTTCATTTTAATATTTAGAACTGGAAATGGGGGTCTCAAAAGAGTCACTGTAATATTGTCCATTTATTTTTATGAGCAAAATGCAAATACTTTTTTTTGTTATTAAAAATTTCTGTCTTTGGTATAATTTGGATAAGGAGAGTTTAACCAAAATCTTTCAGTATTTCTAGCTAGAGTAAATGGAGTTAAAAGTTATTCTGTTTATTAAGCATCTGAGGATGTTACAGGGCCTTTTATAGTGTCTAATTTTTTGTATCTTAAGTGTCTTTGGTATAATTTGGATTAGAAGAGTTTAACCCAAATCTTTCAGTATTTCTAGCTAGAGTAAATGGAGTTAAAGTTATTCTGTTTATTAAGCATCTGAGCAGGTTATAGGGCCTTTTATACTGTCTAATTTTTTTATCTTAACATTTTTAACATTTATAGAAACATAAATGTAATTGTCTGGGCCTCATTTACACACATACACACATATATGTTTTTTCTTACTAGGAAAATATTTATTAGTTTTGGCTTATAAAATGTTTTCATTTAAAATGTAGGTTCTACCAAAGCAGTTTATTTGGAAGATTTGAAATAAGTTTTTGCCAATTTAAAAACTAGATTACAGAGGCTTCCCTATGCTCTACCATCTCAGCTCTCCGTCCTCTTTGCATCCCTGGAATCCTTGCCCACCCCAAGTCTTCCCTGTCCCCCAGCCTTGACACTATTACTGTATCACTCATCTCTCCCTAGACACGCTTCTTTATGCAGCAGATGGCGATTAACAAAGCAATCCGCAACTGGCCAACATGCAGAGAGTAAGAGACAGAGTGATGATCCTTGAATTGGACACCTATATCAAACTTCTGTCTCCAAAGGCTCAGGGATCATTGTAGAAGAGGTGACAGAAAGATTTTAAGAGTCAGAGGTGGCAGATAATCCACAAGAAAACAGAGTTTTCCAGACAGCTGGGAAGTTACTCATGAACTCACAGCAATGGTGACAGCATGGACAAGTCCCTTGTAAGCTCAAGCCAGACAAATTCATAACATAGACATAGGGAACTGTATAAGAAATACCAACTTTAACTGAGCAACTATTGTCAAAAGATGGTTGCTGAGAAGGGAGGAGTTAAGCTTCTTTTAAGGCTACAGTTTTTGGCAGGTTAACCAGGTGCCATTGGATGGACCCACGGTGAATAAATGACATTTGTCCGATCTTATGTACACACATACACACTTGTATGCACACGTACGGCACACACACGAACGCACGGTACATGAAATTGGGTGGGAGGGTAGTAACAGGGTTAGGGGAGGGTATCTAAATATGATCAAAAATATATTGTATGAAATTACCTAGCTCCAATAAATAAAGAAAAAATAGGAAAGGAAAGATAGCGACATAGAGGGTAGACTGACGAATTCCAACATGTGTCTGACTGGAATTCCAGAAGTAGGCCACTAGGGCACTGGGGGAAAAAGAAGTCTGAATAATGAGGCAAAGAATCATTTTTTAAAGACAGCGAAAATACTTGAATATTTAAAAAACTAGCAGCAATCGATAATTCTAGGTCTAGATGGTCTTGGTGCCTCACATTTCAAACTCGCAGTCATGTTTTAAAAAGAAACTGCTTTCCCTTCAGAGTTATCCTCCGAACCCTCTAAGGTCAGAGAGTTTGGAGCAAGGAGGCAAAACAGGGAGACTGAGTCCTTGAGGGCCTGTCAGAGCCCTACCCACGGCACAAATCGGGTCTCCACCTGACAGCTCCGTGAGGAGGCAGGGAGCGCTGAGGTCACCTGTCCGTCCTCCCGCGCCACATCCTCCCCGGGTGTGCGGGCATCCCCCGCGCCCTCCCCGGGAAAGTAGGAAGCGGGATGCCCAAGGGTACCTGGTCTTGTCCCCAAAGGGCAGCAAAGCCAAGGCGGGACGCTGGTCTGCGAACTCCGCGGAGGGTGGGCTCGGGAGGCTCGGGGGGCCCGGCGCGGTCTGCCTGGGCAGGCCCATTTCTTCTATGGCTCCAGCCGCCGCTAGGCTGCAGGTCGCGGGTAGCGGACCCCGCGCGGCGTCGCCCCCTGGAGCGCAGTGTGGGGACGAGCGGCTGCCGCGGGCGGGCGGGCGGGAGTGGCCGGTTCCTCCACCATCCCCGCCCGGCCAGCTCCGGCTGCTGGACGGCCGCTGCCCCAAGGCGCCGGCGCCGGGCGGGCCTGACGCCCCTTCCGGGAGCCGAGCGTGCAGGTCCCAGTGGTCAGTTGGTCGACGGGGCTGCTGGGCGCGAGCGAGCTTCGCAGCGACTCCCGGGCTCCGCGGGTCCCGCCCGCCGCGCTCGGCTCCACCCTCTCATCGCCTCCGGCCTCCAGCCCGCGCGCGACCCGACTGCCCACGAAGCCGCCGCCTCCTGCAGGACGGTGCCCCGTCCCGTTCCGCGCGGCCGCCTGGCTTGGCCCCCGGCCCGGGTCCGCTCCGCCGCCGCCCTGCGCCCTTTGTGTGCGGGCCGCCCGCCACTCCCCGTCCCCGGCCCGGAACGGAGGGGTCAGGGGTGAGGGGTCTGCAGGGAGAGCGCGCGGGGCCGGCGTCCCGCTACGGCTTCGTAGTGAACTTCTCAGCAAGTTGCGGCTGATTCGACGCCCGAGGTTCCGACTGTGCTCCCGGGAGTCGAGGACGCCAGGGTGCTGGGGCCCGCTCTGCCTCCCAGCCGAGGCCGGGGAAGGGGCGCTGGATGTCGGCTGGGGGTTGGGGCTCAGTTCAGCTGGAGGCGGGGCAGGAAGCCCCAGGTCGCGCTCCGCGTCCCCACCGCACCTGCCTGCCTTGCGCCTCCTCTTATCTGGTGGCTTTGTTAACGAAGTAAGAGAAGGTGAAGTCCGGGCGATCGTCCAGCCACGCTTCCACCGAGTCCGGGTCCCGCGGCAGCCGCGCCGAGCGCTCCTTGTCAGGGCCGCGCGTGTCTGCGGCGCGGGTGCCGCTTCCCACGCGCCGTCCGTCTGTCCCTCGGCGGAGCGGGGCTCTGCGCACACCTCCCCTGCGCCCCTCGGGTCCCCGGGCTCCCGGTGGCCGGCGTCCCTCCTGGGGTCCTCGGGGCCGGGCGCTGCGTGCCGAGCTCTCCGGAAGGAAAGCGGTCGCGGCTGGGAGGGCGCCAGGCGGCCTCGGGGGTGCACTGTGTGCCCCGCCAGCTGCACGAGCGCGGAAGATGTGATGGTGGGTGGGTACCACCCGGAGTCCAGAGGGCGAGGAGAAGGGGAAGTTGCACCGGAAAGTGAGCGGGCTAACTGGGCGCTTTTCCCTGCCGTACCGGTTCTCCATAGCAAGGCTTGTGGGGAGGAGCCCGGACCCACCTGCCCCCGCAGCCGGGGGCGCAGAGTTCTGCGCTCAGGTCTCTGGCCGGTTCATCTCGGGGAATGGAGCTTTCTATCAGCAAAGCAAAAACGTGTCAGCTAGGATGTGCAACTTCCCACGAAACCACAGTAGTGCCTTTATTTTTTAACTCTGAGTTTTGCTGCTGCATGGATAGAAGTACTCCTGTGTCATGCGATGCCCGTGGAGACCAGAAGAAGGCGTTGGACCCCCTGAAAGTGGAATTTTGGACGGTTGTGAGCTGCCATCTGGATGGGGGAACCAAACTCCTGTCCCTTGCTGCAAGAGCCATCTCTCCATCCCCGCACACACATGGGTTTAATGGCAACAGCTGTAAAGTCAGCGCATTGAACCACAATATCAAAGGATGGTTAGGAACATGAGCCCAATACATTACCTCTGAAGTGGCTGAAGCACAAGTAATGCGAGCACACATAGCCAAAAATAAATGTTCAGGTGTCCCGATTCATCCAGCCCGAGTGACCACATTTTGAGCTTTAAAAGCCAAAGCCTTCATTTGCCCCCAATTTGGTGGAGGATGCTGATGTGCCTTTCTAGGCCGCTTTCTGATGGATAGCACAGCCATGGCCTGCAATGGGATATCTTCTTCACACTGATGCCGGCAGACTCTGGTCAACATCAGTTTTGGTCCTGGGCCAGATCCATTGGGAAGGGTGCCAGAAGGTTGAGCCATTATCTGTGGAAACATAAGCATAACCCTTTCCTTGAACTATTAATCCTGACCTACTCCAGCTTTAATCCAAACTTCTTGTGGCTTCAAAGAATGATCAGCAACTTCAGAATCAGAGGTGAGAAAATGGTTATCTGCTCTACATAATACTTCTCCTTGTGGAAGATTAAGAAAATAATAATAAAAAGAACTTCATATAATATAGCTCTATGATTATTCTGAAACATTTCTAAATTGTACATAATCAGGAGAGATAAAATTCCTCCCTTTTAATTTTTTGATAGTCTGTTTTAAATATCCATTTACCCTTTTAACTAAGACTTGTCCCTGTGGGTTATATTCGATTCCAGTAATATGTAATATTTTATGAAACTAAAAATTGTTTAAAGCATCTACTATGATAAGAGGGAGCATTATCAGTTTTTATACAAGCAGGAATTCCCATCACAGCCATACAGGCTAATAAATGCTCAATACAATGAAAAGCTCGTTCCCCAGATAATGGAGATGCCCAAATAAATTTTGAAAAGGTATCAATAGTGACGTGGACATAAGCTAATCGTCCAAATTCAGAGATATGAGTAACATCCATTTGCCATAAATTGTTAGGTTTATGTCCTCAAGGATTCACCCCACTAGGCATACTGTGAAGATGCAAAGGTTTACAAATCGGACACTGACACTCTATAGCCTGAGCCCTTTTATAAGAAATCTTATAACGAGAGTGCATTGGCATCCAGCATTGGCATGTCGAGCTGCATGATCGTCCTCTGCAGAAGCGAAGGATACTAAGGCATCAACCTTAGCACTTCCATATGCTAATGGACCTAGTAATGAAGAATGAGATCGTATATGTACAACAAACAAAGGAGCAATTCTTGTACAAAGAATACTTTGCAAAGAAAGAAATAAAGGATATAAAGTTTCCTTAACATTGGATATTACAGCAGTATATATATTTTGTAATATATAAGCAACATATGCAGAATCAGTAATTAAATTGCAAGCTTCCTTAAAACTTTGCAAAGCATAAATGGCAGCTTGTAATTCATTTTGTTGCACTGACACAAATGGAGTAAGAAATACTTTATAATTTTTTGAACTTGTCCAATAAGCATATTTCTCAGTTTTTGTGCCATCAATAAAAACAGTAAGAGCATTTATAATGGGACTCTGAGCAATAACATCATTAATTACAAAATTGTGTAAAGATAAGAATTACCAAAGTTGACCAGAAGGTTTTTGATAACTAGTCTGTCCTACATAGACAGTTAAAGCAATTTGTAAGCTCTCTGTCATAGACAAAATATAATGAAAATGTGATTGATTAATAAGGATAATAATAGTAAAAACATCTTTATCAATTGAATAGCACGTTTTCACCCTTGCATAATTAAGATGGAAATCATCTCATATTTCATCAAAGTTTTAGGAAAAGTATGTTTAGTATAAATCCATTCTAAAGGTTGTTGTTGAGCTAACACAGCAGTAGGATAATTAAAAGTAGTCAGAATTATCAGATCTATTGATTTGGTTATATCAATTCTGACTAAAAATTTTGACTTTATCATTTCTTGTATATACTGCAACTCTTGTTTAGCAAGAGGAGTCAATTCCCTGGGACTATTTAAGTTAGGATTGCCTTGTAAAGTATTAAATAAATTATGTAATTTATAAGTAGGAATTCCTAATGTAGGATGTATTCAATTAATATCCCCTAATAACTTTTGAAAATCATTTAAGGTCTTTAACTGATCCATTCTGATCTGCATAGTCTGGGGTCTTATTTGTTGTCGTATTAACACATACCCTAAATAATGATAAAGTTCTTCTTGTTGGATCTTATCAGGAGCTATAATTATACCATATTGAGATAAATGTATAGAGATAATATTTATAAGTCCATCCAATTGTTCTTGCTTTGGGGCAGCAAATCATCCATACAGTGAATGATCATAAGAGTAGGATATTGAGTTCTTAAGGGCTGTAAAGCCTGTGCCACATACATTTGACACATAGTTGGAGAATGCATCATACCTTGGGGCAACACCTTCCATTGAAATCTCCTATTCAGAACTTGCAAATTAGTATGAGGTAGAGAAAATGCAAATCTTTTTCTATCATCCTTATCGAAGGGTATAGTAAAAAAAACAATTTTGTAAATCGATTATTAATAACTTTCAATCTTTAGGAATCTTTAGGACCTGGCTGTAAGTTCCCCATAGATAAATTTACCACTCAGAGATCAGTCAACAATCTCCATTTACCAGATTTCTTTTTTTTATAACAAAAATAGGTGAATTCCAAGGAGAAGTAAAGAGCTCAAAATGATCTTTATCTAGCTGTTTCTGAATTAAAGACTCCGCCGCTTCCAATTTCTCTTTCATAAAAGGCCGTTGTTCAATCCAGATTAGGGTTGAGGAATTCCATTCAATTTTTATAGGAGATATAAGAGTGATTATTGTTTTCTACAATTGAAATAAAATCAACATATAATCATTTATCAGGAAAGACTAGATAAGCCCTCCATTGTTCCAAAACATCACATCCAATAATACTAACAGGAACATTTAATACATATGGTTTTGTGACTGCAATCTGACTGTCTTTATTACTTATGGATTTATAATTTAAACTACACTTAATTACATTTACAGGTGCAGCTCCAACTCCTTTTATATCACACTTCATATTTGAGTACTCCAAGCAACAGGCCAATCATCTTCCTTTATAATAGTAATATCAGAGCCAGTGTCAATTAATCCTTTGAACTTTTTCTCTTGTATATGAAATTCAATACAGGGTTGTGTTTGTCTTAACATCATAGCCCAATTCACATAGGCAGGATCAGTACTGCCAAAACCTCCATTCCTCACATGAGAACTGGTGTTTATAGTAATGTATGGTAGTAAAATAATTGTGCTATTTTGTCTCCTTTATTTGATAAGTTACAGGAGCAGTTAATAAAACTTGAATTTCTCCAACATAATCCGAATCTATTACTCCTGGACTAACTATGATTCCTTTAGCATTTAAAGTAGATATTCTGAATAATAATCCCCATGTTCCTCAGGGTAAAGGGCCAAAATTTCCTATAGGTATTCAAGAAGGAATTACTGATGGCATGATTTGTAAAGTCACAGCTGAGGAAACGTACACAGCTGCACTTCCTTTGGTTGCTGGGGAGAGCGAAAAAATGGTGGGTTGCCCTTGATAATTTGTTTGGGGCCCCAAGGTAGGCCCTGCTAGCAGTTTCCCAATTGATCAGGTTTATTCTGATCTCACCCAATTCTATTATTTAAAATATTACCATCTACATCAGTCTTAGATAGACATTCCTTAGTCCAGTGGATACCTTGCCTACATCTAGGACATTTACCCAGGGGGTTTACTGGGAAATTTCTGTTTAGGACACTGTTTTTTAATATGACTGTCAGCTTTATATCTGAAACACTTTATTTTAGAACACTGAGGATTAAAACTAGCAGCTAAAGTTTGAGCAAGAAGTTGCATTTTCCTGGTTTCTGATTGTATATTTCTACAGACTCGAGCATAAGCCATGGGATCCCCTGTCTCTTTTATGGGCATGATAGCTCGCTGACAATCCTCATTAGCATTTTCATATGCCATAATTTTTATTAAATGTTCTCATACAGCTACCCCAGATACAGAATGATCAATAGATTTTTGCAGCTGAGGTAAAAATTCTACATAAGGTTCCTGAGGACCTTGAATTATTTTTATCCAGGGTCCACTTTTTTCCCCTTCTGGTTGTATTCTATCCCAAGCTTCCAAACAGATCTCCTGCAATTGAGCATGAATTTCCTCAGGTGTGCTAATCTGCTGATTGGGCAAATCATACACCCCAGTTCCAGTCAACACTGGGTAAGTAATAGCTCATATCTGTGCATTTTGAGAAGCAGCATTCTCTCTAGCTTGAGTAGCAGCTACATCATAATACCACATAGTCCACTGAATATATTCAGATGGCTTTAACAGTGAACATGCCAAAATTTTCCAATCTTCTGGGGCAAAATTACCATAATGATTAGACAACCCTAGAATAATCTCTTTCACAGATGGTGATTGTGGGCCATACAAGGTTACAGCTTTATGACCTTTTGTAATGTGATCAATATCTAATCCTTCATAGTGAGGGGGTTGAGCTATATTCCCAGCAGGAGGTACTCTAGTTTCAGGGAAAGCAAATTTGGAATCTAAGACCTCCATGTCATCCTCTTCTGAATCTGAGGAAGGGAGCATAGCATGAGCAGCTGCAACAGTGACTAACACTTTGTTTCTTACTTTTGCTTTCAGATTTACCATCTTATGAGCCTTATGAAATTTTTTTCATCAACCTTTTATATGCATCAGTGAAATGCTCCTCATCAGTGTCAAGATCACTTGAGATCTCTGTATCATGCGGTGGAGCCAAAGGAAAGATTTTTGATTCCTTGTCCTCTTTATTTTTAACACAGTCCTTACTCTGAACACTCTTAACTGATGCCACTTCTACCACCTCTTGCACAACTTTATCCTTTAACTCTGGTGGCACATCATATAGATGCACAGCCTCTTGGGATTCTCGCAACATACATACAGAAGTGATAGAAGATTTATCCTGTGAAATTAAATTAATAGCTGTATGAATAAAAGCCCATATAGACCAAAATTCAAAAGGAATTTTCTCTCCCACTCAATAAACTTTTTCCACATTTTTCCTTACTTGATCCCATATTTCTAAGTCTATTGTCCCTTCATCAGGAAACCAGGGGTTATATTCAATAACTGTTTTTAAACAAGCTTCTAACTGTGCTATAGGAATTCTAGTGCCATTAATTTTCAAAATATGGTGAACTAGAGAAAAAAAGGAGTAGAATTACCTTGTCCCATTACCCTGTAATATCTTACCTCTCGAAGAGGGCTCATAACCCTATCTTCAGCCTCCGATGGGCATTCTTTCAGGTCCCTGTTTGGGCACCACCTGTTGTGACCCTCTGATGGGGTCTGGGACCTGGGTCTAGGAGTGGTGAGAATCAGGACACAGGAGATGCAGAGGATGTGAAAGCAATGCATACTTTATTCTGAGATGCAACCTTATTTATGGTAAAACAAGAGGATAATAGAATGTTCTTCTCAAGCCAAATTATCTCATCATATTTACAGTACCTTCATAATATTTACAGTACTTTTAAACAACATTCTGTTCTTTACTTATAACTTTATTAGCTATGCAGCCTTGTTATACAAGATTACTTATGTACATTTAACAGGGTTCAAGGAAAAGTCAGTCTCATGACAAGAATAACTTCAGACAAGAACACTCAATTCCCCAGGGAGGAAGCATTCTTCTTCTTTACTCTCAGTGTGCCAAGAATAACTGAGGCCTTTTGTTCCAGCTCTGAGTTGATTTCAGGTCAGAGATCAGACCTTCACAGAAAGGGTTTATTTATCTTACATCTCCAGGGTCACAGTTCATCAGGGAGCCCAGGGGTGGCACCACCCAAAATGGGCTGGGCCATCCCACATTACTCAGCAATCAAGAAGGTGCCCCATGGGTATGGCCAGAGGCCAATCCAAAGAAGGCAATTCCCCAATTGAGGCTCCCTCAACCCAGGTGTATAAAGTTGACACTAAAGCCATCCAGCACATTAGTATTTGGATTTTAGAGAAAAGATTTATCATATTCTATCAATTTCTAGGAATTTTGAAATTCCTGATTTGTACCATCCTTATATATGGAGTCATTATTTATGTCAGGCAGACATGAATTGAACAACCCAAATTCTCAAACCATTCTACAGAGTGAAAATTATGAATTTGAAGTGCTAACACTGAAGGTCCTGATAATTAGTTACTTTGGATTCTATGTAATGGCTTTGGAATCTCTTCACAGCTCTTTTGAAGTCCTTGTTTCTCAATGTATAAATAGCTGGATTTAGGAGAGGTGTAACAACAGAGTAAAACACAGCAAGGAATTTGTCAACCCAGATGATGCTAAGTGGCCACACATAGATGAAGAGGCAGGGCCCAAAGAAGAGCACCACCACTGTAATGTGGGCAGAGCAGGTGGACAGGGCCTTGGATGCACCAGTTTTGGAACTTTGGCCGACTGTAGTAAGGATATACGTGTAGGATATCAGCAACAGAATAAAGCAAGTCATAGCCAGAATCCCACTGTCACCATTCATTAATATTTCCAAGTAAGAAGAATCCATGCAGGCCAGTTTGACTACCAGTGGTATGTCACAGAAGAAGCTGTCTATTACCCTAGGGCCACAGAAAGGCAACTGCACAATCACAAGAAGTTGGCTTATGGCATGAACAAAGCCAATGGTCCAGGAAGTCATCACCATGCCAAGGCACCTCTGCAGGCTCACAACTGTGGTGTAGTGGAGTGGTTTGCAGATGGCCACATAGCGGTCATAGGCCATGACCACCAGAAGCACCATCTCTCCCCCTCCAACAAAATGCACAAAGAGAATCTGGCACATGCAGCCTTCAAAGGAAATAGTCTTGTTCTCTGTGAGAAAGTCTGTTATCATCTTAGGAGTGGTGACTGAGGAAAGCCACATATCAACGAAGGACAGGTTGGCCAACAAGAAGTACATGGGGGAGTGGAGATGGGGGTCAATGATGATTAAAATCACAATGATAATATTTCCTGACACAATGACCAGATAAAGAATCAGAAATATCACAAAGAGCAAGACCCGAGTGTTCTGCGAGTGGCCAAGTCCCAGAAGCACAAATTCTGACACTGCAGACTGATTTCCTCCATCCATTCTTATTTCATGTGTCCTCAGAAATATCCTGGAGTGAAAGACTGAATTTCAGTTTTATTGAGATGAGAAGGGCTTGGTGTTTTGAAATTGGTATTCATACTGAAATTTGTCATGTGTGTGTGTGTGTGAAATGGCAGAACATTATTTAATAAAGCTTGATAATTACTCTCAAGCTGGGTATTGGAAAGATGATTTGTCCATTTGCCTCTTCCTTCAAATTCTCCCTCAGGGCAGTGCTTGCTTTTCCTTTAAATCTCACATCTCTTTTTGTACTCTGAAATCTCCAGAGCAGGACAAAGGATAACAGGTGAACAGTGAGAACTGGAACTGCTCCCTGAACTATGAAGGGGGTACCTCCCATCTAAAACTCTAAATTATAAATTAGTGATAGGAAAGAATTTTTCTTAAGCAGTTAAGTAATCACATGCATGCTGTGGAAATGGAGAAAAATATGGCAATATTCTTATAGTAAAAAAAACACTCTGTAATATAATAATTTCCTATTTTTTGTATGTAAGCATGTATACATGGGTGGGAATGCATGTATGTTTGGATGTGCATGCACATATGTGTACACACATGTGGAAAGCAGAGGTTGACTTTGGGTGTCTTCATCAATAACATCTCTACTGTGTTTTTCAAGATAGGGTCTTTCACTGAAACACTCGCTCACCTATTGGTAGACTGGCTGGCCAGCAGTCCTAGGGTTCCTCCAGCCTGTGTCCCAAGGGCTTGGCTTACAGGCACGCACTGTCACACTGGCTTTTCAAGTGCCAGAGATGCAAACTCAGTTTCTCAAATTTGCATGGAAAGCACGGTATTGAGTCATCTCCCCAGCTCAGTATACTAATTTTAAAGATAACATCTTGATTTCATACACCATAGACAAAATGCACCCTTGAGGAACTAGAAAAATCTAACACTTATTTTGAAAGTTAATTTCTATCAAGACACACCTTGTCAGAATAAATTTCTCAGGAGTCATTTTTCTACCTGTTGGAATGAGCGACACAAAAGACAGCTAGAAGAGCAGACATGCAAATGTGCTTAAGAGTAATTTTCTTAAAGATGAAAGCATAGTTCATAGGAAAACAAGTACTTTTAAAGTCAAGTTTTTGCACTATTAATATGTTGTGGTTATTTTAGAATAATTATATCAACAATTAATATTTAATCCCATATTTAGGGGACCTAATTGGGTTGCTACACGTTTTCAATTCACATGATTTGGCCTGAAGTCTCACTCTACATTGTTGAACTCGTGACTTTAATCATGATTTTGATTTCCCTTTGTGTTTCCTCTTCTGAGAAAAGAGGATACTCAGTTTACCAGGTGTGCTGTGAAGATGAGTGAGAAAACAGGAAACTTGTAAACATTTTTGTGTAATGAATGTTATGAACTATGACTCAATTCTGTCAGTTCTTTAAAGTGAATCTTTAGTATATTTTATAAAAACTGATTTACTGTAAAAAAAATTTTGGACATCAAAGCACATAAATGAACCTTGCTCTAATATGCTTAGTCTTCACATTTTCTTTTTCTCTTTTTAATATTCACTTACCTAGTTTTATTTTAAAAGATAAAAAAGCATAGTTAACTTATAGTAAATACAGATGCAATAAAAACATTAGATGTGACACTTAACTTACAAAGACATATTTTTCATTCTGCAATTCTGTTCTGGTCCAGATGGGGTGACCAGCATTTTAAGAAGACTCACAAAAGTCAACGAACACTTTACTCATGTGTCCTTAGAATTGTAACTTTTAACTCAGAAACTCAAATATCACAAATCAGATAGTCTGTTCTATGGGTAGAAAACTGAAAAATCAAGGAAAGTACTTAAAATGACTTGCTGTGTTAGAAAATACAAAATACTGCAATACAGTACTTTGTTAGGCACAGAGTAACTATTGTATGATTTCACTTTAATGTGGAATCTAACTTGTTGCACTAATAGAGGTAGAGACTAGATGAGTGATTGAAGGGGTGAGGAGCCATTGAGGGATGTTGGTCAAAGAGAACACAGAAATTCCCATAGGATTGACATAGAAGAAAACTTATGCAGTGCTTTAAGAAAATATCAGAAGCTAGCTGTCCATTTTAAAATTTAAAAATTGATGTGCGGGAATGAAATACATATAAGGAATTTTAAAAATGATCTTCAAGAAAGCCACAGAGAATATGAAAGGACATAATTTTCTCTAAGATAAAATTTTCTTACTTTTCTCTTCTGGTGGGTATTGGAGAGGACATCCATGCAGTGTCTGGGTACTCTGCAAAGTGCATGACGCAGATATTCACCACCCGAAGTGGTCCCATGGGTCCAATTTTCCCATTCTATTTACTGGACAGAAAAAGAATTATGAATTTTTTTACCTTGAACATTCTCATGGGGACTTCTTTGTTAAGATTGATACCAACTTTTGTCTATATTAGATAACAGGTAGACAAAAGAAATTTCATAAAAATTAGCTGTTAAAAGTTACTGACGCTAAAAATAGTCCTATAAACAGTAAAGAAATCTCATCTGCAAGCTTGACTGTAATTGGATTCTATTTTTAAGGTTTTAATTCCAATTAGAATATACCAATATGGTATGAAAATACACTGGAAACTGGATATTACTGGAAAGCCCTGTCCATCCCTGCATTGCCTACATGGAAAGATGATTGCAGTCAGTTCCTGTTTCTAATATTATTATATTATTGGTGATTCTAATATTATTGGTGATTACCTAGATAATAATGAACTTGTTTTCAGGATATTACAAGGTCTTTAAGTAGTCCAAAACAATCACAATAGTTGAAATTTATGTTTTTTCACAACAGTTTTTTACCTCAGTGGTTTGAATGAAAATGTCCCCCATAGGCTCCAAGTGTTTGGACATTTTGTCCCCAGACAAAATGTCTGTTTTGGGCAGTTTTAGAAGGTGTGGCTATCATGGAGGAAGCACGTCACTAGGGGTGGGCTTACAGAGTTCTTAAGCCTTGCCAGATCTCACAGTCGCACTCTTGCTTCCTGTGCCTGCATCATGATGTGAGAACTTAGCTTCTGCTCCTCCTTATTCAGCCACGTCCAGCCACCATGCCTAACTGCCTTGACAGACTGTAATTCCCCTGGAACGGTAAGCTCAAATAAACTCTTCCTTCTATAAGTTGCTCGGGTCAGTGTTTCTATCACAGCAACAGAAAAGTGACTAATACTGTAATTGTAGAGAAACAGAACTGAAAGGATGAATTTCTTTAATGGGCTTGTTGGTATTTGGAGCAGGCTCTCCAACTCAGAGTCTTCAGGTAGCATGGAGAGCACCAAAAATGCATGGTGTAGACTACTTGAAACAATTATGGAGATAGACACATTTGAATCTCCTAACTCGCCTCTTGTGAAGAGCAAGAAATTTAGTGACTCTACATAAAACATTTGACAATTTGTGAAAACATAAGAAAAATAATGATACTGGCTGGTTACTTCTAGCATCTCTGGATAAAGTGATGAAGATAAACAATGAGCTTAATAATAAAATTGACAAGCTCCAGTGTGGGAACCCATCCCCCATTCTCTGCTGACCTTAGGTTGCACCCTGGCTGTTGACCACAGTTACCAGAACACTTAGTACCACATGACCCACCCACAAGTTCCGGTTACTGTGCTTCTCTGCAGCTGAGGCGGAGCCCTGGTGTTTTTTCCACTTGTCTTGGGCTTTTCGACTGGGCTGGAGAGCAATATATATAGCAGGCTGTTCTGGCAATAAAAGGAATTCTCTCCACATGAATGACCCGCTGACATGTCCTTTTTCAAGTCCTCAGCCCCTCGCCCAACCTCCGAGTGCGATTTGTAGTGCTGGCGCTACACTCCAGATTTGAATCAACAGTTTAAAAGCTGGAGCCCTTATATGTTTGGCTGACCTACAACACAAATTTAATTCCCAGCCTCAAAGGGTGTCAGCAGTAAAGGTGAGGGTGTTGGTAGGAAGATTGGAATCCTGACACGTGGAATGGAGGTGTGTGGGAGAACCCTGAGAAGGCTAAGGATTTTGAATCCTCAGACTCTGAGGAATTTGATTCACCTAATTAATTAATCTCCCCACCCTCAGCAGGCCCACCCTCCCCACCCTTGCCTGAGGAAACTAATTTCATTGAGGAAACTAATCCCATTCAGCAAGACAAAGTTGATGTCCCTCAGGGACCAGTTGTTTTTGCCTCTAGACCTATAACCGGACTCAAAGCTAAGCAGGCCCCTAGAGGAGAGATAGACAGTGTGGTCCATGAAAAGGTGCACTACACCACTAGAGAACTTAGTGAATCTGCTAAGTCATTCAAGCAAAAGTCTAATGAATTTGTCTGGGAATGTATTTTAAGGGTATGGGATAATGGGGGAAGAACCATAAAATTGGATCAGGCTGAGTTTATTGACATGGGCCCCCTGAATGGAGATTCTAGATTCAATATGGAAGCTCATGCAGTTCAAAAAGGTGTTAAAAGTTTAGTTGGTTGGTTGGCTGAGGTATTTATGAAAAGATGGCCTACTGACGGAGAGCTGGAGATACCTGATATCCCTTGGCCTAGTGTTGATGAAGGGATTGTAAGACTCAGGCAAATTGGTATGCTCAAGTGGATTTGCAGTGCAACACCAAATCCTCCACAATGGGAGGGCCCAGAGGACATGCCTTTTACTGATTTTATGAGATGCAAAGTACTGAGAGAGATGCCAGAACATTTGAAAAGCTTTGTTTTTGCTCTTTCCCTTATGCCACATCTTACATTTGGAGATGCTGCTGCTCAATTGCATAAATTAAATATAAATGTAATAGGCATAACAGGACCTCGAAGTCAGGTGGCAGTACTGAATTACCAAAGATAAGGTGAACATTCTTATGTATTGGGTGGGAAAGGCAAAACAATACCTACAATGTCATGACTTGAATGGACCTGTGGTACTGGCTAATCAATCATGGCATTTCCAGTGACCACATACATAAGAAGCCTACTAAGGTCTTATTTGATCTGTGTAAGCAGAATAGCTCTAGGATGTATGATAGAAGTCAGTATTGGATCATAGCAATAGAGAATCTCGCTCAGTCAACCAATTTCCAGACTTCAGACAATTTACAGACCCAGAATCCCTTGAATGAAGGGAGGGCCGGGTGCCTTTGAGGAAGGACCTAGTTGCAGTACCAAAGAGTTGTGCTGTTTACCTCTCACCCATCCTTCCCCAGAGGGACCTGCAGCCTTTTACTAGAGTAACTGTACATTGGAGGAAAGGAAATAATCAGACTTTCTGTGGCCTATTGGATACTGGTTCTGGGACCAGTTGACACTGATTCTGGGAGGCCCTAAAAAGCATTGTGGCTCTCTAGTTAAAGTAGGGGCTTATGGAGGTCAGGTGATAAATGGAGTTTTGGCTGAAGTCTGACTGACAGTGGGTCCAGTGGGTCCCCGAACTCATTCTGTGGTTATTTCTCCAGTATCAGAAGGTATAATTGGGATAGATATACTTAGAAATTGGCAGAATCCCCACATTGGTTCTCTGACCTGTGGAGTGAGGGCTATTATTGTTGGAAAGGCCAAATGGAAACCCCTGGAATTGCCTCTGCCAGGTAAAATAATGAACCAAAACCAATATTCCATCCCTGGAGGGATTGCAGAAATAAGTACTACCATCAAGGATTTGAAAGATGCAGGGGTAGTAATTCCCACCACATCTCCCTTTAACTCTCCTATTTGGCCTGTGCAGAAGACAGATGGGTCATGGAGAATGACAGTTGACTATCAAAAACTTAATCAAGTAGTGACTCCATTTGCAGCTACTGTACCAGATGTTGTTTCCTTACTCGAGCAGATTAATATGTCTCCCGGTATGTGGTATGCAGCTATTTATTTGACAAATGCTTTCTTCTTGAAACCAGTTCATAAGGACCACCAGAAGCAATTTTCTTTCAGCTGGGAAGGCCAACAGTGTACCTTTACTGTCCTGCCTCAAGGGTATATTAACTCTCCAGCACTGTGCCATAACTTGGTTCGAAGGGATCTTGATTGCCTGACTCTTCCACAAAATATCACACTGGACCACTATATTGATGATGTTATGCTGATTGGATCCAGTGAGCAGGAGGTAGCAGACAGTCTTGACTTGTTGTTAAAGCATATGCACGAGAGGATGGGAACTAAATCCAAACAGAATTCAAGGGCCTTCTACCTCAGTGAAATTTCTAGGAGTTCAGTGGTGTGGAGCATGCAGAGATATTCCTTCTAAAGTGAAGAATAAGTTGTTGCGCTTGGCCCCTCCCTCCACTAAGAAAGAAGCACAATGCTTGGTGGGCCTGTTTGGATTCTGGAGGCAGCACATTCCTCATCTCTGGGTGTGTTACTACAACCCATATATCAA
Source organism: Nannospalax galili (assembly GCF_000622305.1). Classification (NCBI taxonomy): domain Eukaryota; kingdom Metazoa; phylum Chordata; class Mammalia; order Rodentia; family Spalacidae; genus Nannospalax; species Nannospalax galili. Next base: position 309,041 of record NW_008337421.1, on the reverse strand, counting down.
GTGACTCAGAAGGCAGCTACACTTGGGTGGGGCCTGGAACAGAAAAGTGTCCTTCAACAGGTCCAGGCTGCTGTACAAGCTTCTTTGCCCCTTGGGCCATATGATCCAGCAGACCTGATGCTGCTTGGTATCAGTGGCAGATAGAGAAGCTGTTTGGAGTCTCTGGTAGGCCCCCATTGGGGAATCACAGCAGAGGCCATTGGGATTTTGGAGTAAGGCTTTGCCTTCATCTGCGGACAACTATTCTCCCTTTGAGAGACAGCTCTTAGCCTGCTATTGGGCCTTAGTGGAAACTGAACGTTTGACAATGGGCCACCAAGTAACCTTGCGACGAGAGCTGCCTATCATGAGCTGGGTGTTATCTGCCCCCCCCCCAAGCCATAAAGTAGGCCATGCACAGCAACAATCCATTATCAAATGGAAGTGTTATATATGTGATTGGGCCTGAGCAGGCCCAGAGGGCACAAGCAAGTTACATGAAGAAGTTGCCTAAATGCCTATGGTTCTTACTCCTGTTACGATGCCTCCTGTTCTAAGCATGCACCTATGGCTTCATGGGGTGTGACCTATGATTGGTTGACTGAGGAATAGAAGACTAGGGCTTGGTTTACAGATGGTTCTGCACGCTATGCAGGCACCACTCAGAAGTTGACAGCTGTGGCATTACAGCCAATTTCTGGAACAACCCTGAAGGACACTGGGGAAGTCTTCACAGTGGGCAGAACTTTGGGCAGTGCACACTGTCATGCATTTTGCTTGGAAGGAGAAATGGCCAGAAGTGCAATTATATACTGATTGATGGGCTGTAGCCAATGGTTTGGCTGGATGGTCAGGGACTTGGAAGGAGCATGATTGGAAAATTGGTGAGAAAGACATTTGGGGAAGAAGTATGTGGATAGATCTCTCCAAATGGGCAAAGGATGTGAACATACTTGTGTCTCATGTAAATGCTCATCAAAAAGTGGCTTCAGTAGAAGATGAGTTTAATAATCAAGTATATCGGATGACCCACTCTGTGGATTGTCAGCCTCTTTCTTCAGCTATCCGTCATTGCTCAATGGGCTCATGAACAAAGTGTCCATGGTGGCAGAGATGGAGGTTATGCATGGGCTCGACAGCATGAACTCCCACTCACGAAGGCTGACCTGGCTACAGCTGCTGCTGAGTGCCAGATCTGCCAACAGCAGAGACCAACACTGAGCCCTCGATATGGCACTGTTCCTCATGGCAACCAGTATGCAACCTGGTGGCAGACCGACTACATTGAACCTCTTCCATCTTGGAGGGGACAGTGTTTTGTCCTTATAGGAACAGACACTTATTCTGGTTATGGATTTTCCTTTCCTGCATGTAATGCTTCTGCAAAACTACCATCCAGGTACTTATAGAATGCCTTATCCACCATCATGGTATTCCACACAGCATCACTTCTGACCAGGGAACTCACTTCACAGCCAAAAAAGTGTGACAGTGGGCCCATGGTCATGGAATCCACTGGTCTTACCATGTTCCCCACCATCCTGAAGCAGCTGGCTTGATAGAATGATGGAATGGCCTATTAAAGACATAGTTACAGCACTAATTAGGTGGCAATAACCTGGAGGGCAGGGTCCTTCAGAAGGCAGTGTATGCTTTGAATCAGCATCCAATATATGATACAGTTTCTCCTATAGCCAGGATTCATGGGTCCAGGAATCAAGGGGTGGAACTGGGAATGATTCCACTCACTATCACCCCTGGCAACCCACTACGAAAATTTTTGCTTCCTGTACCCTCGACTTTGCACTCTACTGGCTTGGATGTTTTGGTTCCAGAGGAGGGAGTGCTTCTGCCAGGAGAGACAACAAACATTCCATTGAACTGGAAGCTGAGACTTCCCCCTGGACACTTTGGGCTTCTGATGCCCTTAAGTCAGCAGGCTAAGAAAGGAATAACAGTATTAGCAGGGGTGATTGACCCAGACTACCAGGGAGAAATTGGACTGGTTCTCCACAATGGAGGTAAAGAAGATTATGTCTGGAAGGCAGGAGATTCCTTAGGGCGACTTTTGGCGTTTCCATGTCCTGTGATTAAGGTCAATGGGAAACTGCAACAACCCAATCCAGACGGGACAACAAATGGCCCAGACCCTTCAGGGATGAAACTATGGGTCATTCCTCCAGGGAAAGAGCCAAGACCTGCAGAGGTGCTTGCTGATGGTGGAGGAAATACAGAGTGGGTAGTAAAGGAAGGTAGTTACAAATACCAATTTAGGACACATGCCCCATTGCAGAAATGTGGATTGTAATTGGCATGAGTATTTTTGTCCTACTTGGTTAAGAATAGGCTTGTGCATGTGTACACATATGTTAAACAGATACTTGTGTTATTCTTTTTTTGAATGTGTAATTGAGATTAGTGTTAAGTGGTGAAGTGGTGTGAACCTATATGATTATATTGGGTTATGAGACACTAATGGACTAAGCATTCCTCAAAGACCTTATCACCTACTCTATGATATATAAAACATTGGTCATTGTATGATGAGATAGTCATATCATATTAGGTGAAATTATGACTTCAACATTTTTTTCATTTGAAAATTGAACATGACATAGAGAGATGCTCTTGGGTGTCAAGTTGATAAGGGGTGGACTTGTGATGGCTAATCCTGGGTGTCAACATGACTGGATCTGGGATTAACTGAAATAAGTGAGATCTTCTTAACTGGATAACCTGAAGCTCGAACACACACCTTAAATGTGGGTGTTACCTTCTGATGGCAGTCAGTATAAAGGACCATGGCAGAGGAGAATGCCTGGCTTCTTGCTGCTTGCCTTTTCTCTCACTGGTGAGTTCATCTTGCTGCTGTAGACTGAAGACTAGCTGATCTTTTGGAATTCGTCAGACCTTCAGTGCCAGATTGGGACTACTGAGACATCCAGCCTGTGGACTGAGTGACTATGGATTCTCAGCCTCTCCAGTGTGGTGCAGCCATTGTTGGACTACTCGGACTATCCTGTGAGCTAAGCTGATAAATTTCTATACATACATATTCATTCTACAGGTTCTGTTTCTTTGGAGAATGCTGACTAATACACTCAGTTTTTTATAAAAATTTTATTTTGTGTCTCTTACATATAACAAGTTTATATTGAAACTCCATAATTTGATAAGGTATGATACATATATACAAGCACTGAGTGATTACTACAGCTAAGGCAGTTAAATTGCCTTAACCTCCCAAGTTGGTTGCTTCATGACACAGTATCTTGTGCATTATCTTGCCCCAGACCATGAATTTCCATGAGACTTTTAAAAAATTGTATCAAATATCATGTGCTCTTTTAAATACTGTCTGGACATTTTCACTGGGTATATTTATTTTGATATTTAACAATCTGGACTAATAGTTCTTCCATTTTTACTGATGTACTTTCCACACTTTGGCTACTCACTTGTCTGCTGAGACACATTTAAGGTGTTTGGGGAAGTCTGGTGTTAAAACTAAAGGCTGTTATTTACACGTGTGTATACCTCTGGGTGATGAGCAGTTTGATTTCTCTTTAAAATTATGACTCAGATCATGGTTTGGCTTGTAAGCATTGTTCTATCAATTATTCTGAGTATGTACTCAAGTTTTAACCATTTTTTGATTTCCTTGTATTTTTAACAGTTTTTTTCCCACATACTAAATATATGAGTGATTATGGTTTGATTTCTTTTTAATTTATTGATCTCTTTATTATTATGAAATTACAACCTTTTTCTCTGCTAGTATTCTTTGTTATCAAGCACATTTTGCCTGTTAATAAAAGTCACTGACATTTTCTTTTGATCTGTATTACTATTATGCACATTTTTTATATTGTATTAAAAGATTGTTGTGTTAGAGAAATTATGGGATCACAGAAAACTTGAGCTGAAATTACAAGGAGTTCCAACAAACCCTCTCCAGAGAAATGTCAATATACACGATTATCCAGAGGTTTCTTGTGTGTTCCTCTAATTTCATAGCTTTGATCTACTTTCTATCCAGTTCACTTTCTATGATGAGTGTAAGTTTTGCAAGAATCATTTTTTCAAGTGAGATTAGATGGTTAATTCACCATTTGTTGGGAAGAGTGCCTTTGCTGTATAATGATGTCTTCTGCCAAAGCTCAGTTGACTATGTTTGTTTTCTATCTTATTTTTTATGTATTTGTCTACTCCTTTACTAATATTATAGTTTCTCAATTATTGTGGTTATATAATAAGTGTGAAGCCAGATAGTGTCAGCTCTTGACTTGCTCTTAATCACATTTTATTTTGAAGCTGTGTTTGCCTTTATAATAAAAATATTTTTAGGACAGCATACAGTTGAAGAGAGATTTTAGTATGAAGTTTTATTGTTTTGTGAGATCTTTGGTCTGGTGGTGTTTGCAGAGAACTGAAAAAAATCACCCTACTCCTTGGACAAGACAGCCTAAGTTCTTTTCTGGAGATCTGTGCCAGACAAACAACCAAATTAGAGGCCATAAGAAAAGCTAAAAGAGTTTTTAATCAAACCAGGGTTTAGAGTCAGGATAGTGTGACTAAAAGAGAGAGTGAAAAGGGGCAAACCAGGAAAGGAACATAGAACCACCGACATTGAGCCTTTATTCATTTAGGCTTCTACTGAGGTGGACACAAATACTGCATTCTGCTCATCAAGATGGCATGAGAAAAGCACAAAAATCGCATCCCAACTTCTCTGGCCAACCCTAGAAAACATAATTAATTGCATTCTATCACTGTTGTTTTTAACTTTGCAGAGAAAAGCTATTCTTGTGGTCCCAAATGTAGGACTGGTGTTTCAGATAAAAGACAGCCTAGTTCAATCATTGTCATGAGTTCATCCTTCAGTTTCATTGGTTTTAGGCCATTAAGGCATAGATAACTGGATATGCTGTTATCAGTTCACATTTAGCTTGATGGCCAGTTTAAAGCATCTAGAGCTGATGTTTTTCTGGTGGTTTTTCTTGGGGGGGTATTTATAACTAAGAAATGATCAGCAGTGTTATGGTGGCTTATTGAAATCTTAGCACGGGAAGGATTTAAACTGCCTCTGAGAATCTCCTTCCTTTCTCAGTTTCCTAAACCCTGTGCACACCCAAGACAACGAGGGGAAAATTTCCCCAGTGGAACACATCAAGCAATCCTCCTTACCTTACTACTTTTTTGGAAAATTTAATTTAGAAATGATATTATTTCTTCATTAAATACTTCAGGGAATTAGTCACGGAGGTTATCAGATCCAGGAGTTTTTTTCATGGAAGGTTGTGACATTACTACAGCAATAGAGGTAAATCTCTTTGTTTCTTCCATAACTCTTTAGATTTTTCTATATTTTCTCTGCCCCATACACCCTACACACATAGTAATAATAATAAATGAAATAAGAATAAAAATAATTAAAATTCTTATGCCAATATTATGAAACATCTCAAATTTTGAGTACACAATATTCTTGTACATGAAATTATTTTATTTTTTTAATAGATAATTTATTGAGAATTTCATACATGCATATAAGGTGTTTTGATCAACTCCATTGCTACCCCCTCACCTCCAACTCCTCCCATATCTCCCCAACACTTTTTTCTGATAATTTCATGTACTCTTTCTTCTTTGATTTATTGTTTTATGGGGGTTTTGGCTACTCTAACATTCCTCCCTCTGAAGAGGTAACCCTAAAATCTTTTAAGGATTAGATAAAAAGCTCCCAAATATTTTCAACATTTTTGGCCTTTGGAATGGAAGCATGAATGAGATGTTTCCTCTGAGTTGGCCCTCCTATATGTTGCTAAGAAGCCCAAGGACATTGTGAATTTAGCCAAGAAACTGGCTACTTTTCTTTGGGGTCTTTGTATCCTAGCTGCCTACCAGTTCCTTCCTCCTATTCTTACCACACCATCCCCTGAAGAGGTTACACAAATAACCAATAGGGAATCCAGACACAGGCTGCTCTGGCCTCTTCCATGCTGAACAGGGATGCAGGGTGAGGCAATTGGAGCACCCCTTCAGTGGGTCTAGCTAAAAGCCTCCCAAGTTGCACAACTCTTATCTCTAGTGGGAAAAGAAAGTCCTTGAATCATGAATAGATGTGAAGGAGAAGTAAAGGGATGAGTAATTAGCATTACAGATTCTAGACAGGGAACTAGAAAAAAGTCAGAACAGGGCAATTTTCAAATATTCATATGAGAGTTCATTGGAATTTCTTGACAAGGGCTTCCAAAAGCATCCCTTTATTGGGCTCCTTCTCATTTTTCTTTTGTCTTCCAAGGCTGGACTTTAGAGTGATGGATTCAGGATTTGCTTTCACGTATTTCAAACAAATTTGCCCATCATTTTAGAACAATAGCTGGTTGTCTCCCCTAGCTACAGGTGGGCACTACAGTAATGGAGACCAAGATTTGAAGTCTTACAACTGAGCAGCACTTTCTGGTTAGGTAAAATCATCAATGAGAAATAATTGTCTAACTTTTTATACAGACTTAAGCCTAATATCTGGGAAGTGTAATCCCTTGAACTCTTGAAGAAATATACTGATGACTTTACTCTTTGTTATACTTTCCTTTTGGGTGTTTAAGACCATATAGTTGACCCAAATAAATCAATTTATTTTTACACTTAAGGTCATTTGAAATCTATTCCTCAGGGGTCACATGGGCTTGGGAGGAGCTCCTGGCTCCTTTCTTTTGCCAAACGTCCTCCTCGATGATGTCTGGCTTCACTTGGAAGCATGAATGAGATGTTTCCTATGAGTTGACCCTCCTCTTAGTAGACTGGCACTGGCTCAAGTCCATCTTGTGGGGTCTCCATGTCCTCTCTGAACAGGAGGATAGGTGACTCACCACAGTTACAGGACATTTTGAGAGATATTCCATAGTCCCCTGGATCTTAGTCAACCTTGGAGGGCAAGAGGCAAATACTGTCCTTTAAGTCCTCCTGATCACATTAGTATAAGCCTCAAACTATGGCTGTTAAACATTCAATAAGGTTTAGTTCAACCAGTCTGGTATTTTCAGTTATCATGTGCTATGTAGATAAGGCTTGGGTAAAAAACAAAATATTCTCTGATAAACCTTGACTAGATATGTATTTTGTTCCTTAAACTAGTTGGCTGAACTATGAATATAGAAATTTTTAGATTATTATATATTATTTTTGTCTCATCCTTTATATATCATAACAAACTTACACAGACCTTTATCACTTGCTTAGCCTTTCTCATTTTTTCCATTTTGGAAAATATCTCCATTCCCACATCCTTGTAACATCTTTTACAATCTCATTTTCTTTTTCTTAAAATAATTATGAGACATAATAGTATTAACAAATAAATTTTCCGTCTGTTGTGAGACGTCATTTTCTGGGGATGCTACACAATGCCCATTCCCTTTTAAGGTTCTAGTGTCAAACCAATGTTTGATTAAGGTTTTGCTGGGGAATCAATAAGTTTACTGAGCTTACTTACTGAGATAACTGAAGGGTTGCTGAGGTGTATGTATGACATGAGGGTATGCATACTAGAAAGCTTTTACTTAGTATGGGTCTTCTCTTCCTAGCCTTCCTCAGATTATATAATTTAGCCCTCCCCAAATCCAGGAGGCCATGGGTGATTAGGGCCAAATTACATACAGTTGGCTGGAAAGAGAGGCTGGATAATCTGGTGAGGATCCAATGACCATGCTTGTCCCTCCTTTAATGAATGAGCACAACCATCAACAAGCCCAATTGTGAGAATGTTTGGCGATCAGGCTCAGCTGAAGTTGTGATGATGGTAGTTATTTCATGCAGAAGGGACTGCTATATAGCATCATCTCATTAAAATGACCTGAAATTTAAAAGGATTTGGTGGTAGGATCCACATATGATGGAGAACATGTCGTTTGTTTTTCTGAGTCTGTTACTTCACTTAGTATAACAGTTTCTAGATCCATTCATTTACCTGCAAATTTCATTATTTCATCTTTCTTTACTGCTGAATAGAACTCCATTGCATAAATATACTACATTTTATTAACCCCTTGTCAGTTGAGGGGCACTTAGGTTGCTTCCATCTCTTAGCTCTTGTGAAAAAAACAGCAACAAACATGGTTGTACAGTGTCTCTACAATAGGATGAGTTCTTTTGGTATATGGCCAAGGAGTGGTATAACCGGGTCATATGGCAGGCTCATTTTTAGTTATTTAAGAGTTCTCCATACTGTTTTCCATAAAGACTGCACAAGTTTGCAATCCCACCAGCACTGAATGAGCGTTTCCATTTCTCCACATCCTTGCCAGCATTTGGTATCATTTTTTTTCTTGATCCTAGCCAGTCTGATTGGGGTAAAGTGATACCTTAGGGTGGTTTTAATTTGCATTTCCATGATTACTAACAATGTTGAACACTTTTTGAGATGTTTCTTAGCCATCTTTATTTCTTCCTTTGAGAATGCTATGTTTAGATCTTTAGCCCATCTTTTAATTGGGTCATTTGGTTTCTTGTTTCCCTGTTTTTTGAATTCTTTATATATTCTGGATGTTAAACCTCTGTCAGATGTGTCACTGGTGAAGATGTTTTTCCCATTCTATGGGTTTTCTCTTCAATCTTTTTGATTGTTTCTTTTGCTGTACAGAAGCTTTTTAGTTTAATGAGATCCCACTTGTTGATTGCTGACCTTAAGTTCTGAGCAACTTCTGTACAATTAGAAAATCCTTTCCTACACCTATATCTTGTAATTTACTGCCAATATTTTCTTCTAATAGTTTCAGGGTTTCGAGTTTCACATTGAGGTCTTTGATCCATTTGGAGTCAACATTTGTGCAAGGTGAAAGATAAGGATCTAGCTCCATTCTTCTACAGATGAAGATCCAGTTTTGTCAGCACCACTTGTTGAAGATGCTGTCTTTCCTCCACTGTGTGTTCTTAGAACCTTTGTCAAATATCAGGTGGCTGAAATTGTGTGTACTTTGGTTTGGATCCTCAGTGATGTTCCATTGATCTATTTGTCTATTTTTATGCCATGTACCATGCTGTTTTTGTGACTATAGCTCTGCAGCATACTTTGAGATCTGGTATAATAATGCCCCTGCGTTGTTCTTTGTGCTCAGGGTTGCTTTGGCTTTCTGTGGTCTTTTGTGCTTCCATATGAATATAAGGATTTTTTTTCTAATTCTGTGACGTATGTAATGAGGATTTTGATTGGGATTTCATTGAATCTATATATTGCTTTTGGTAGGATGGTCATTTTTACAATATTAATTCTTTCAATCCATGAGTGTGGGAGGTCCTTCCATCCCCTGGTGTCTTCCTCAATCTCTTTCTTTAATTATTTAAAAATTTCATTGTAGAGATCTTTGGTGTCTTTAGTCAGATTTATTGCAAGATATTTTATTTTTTTGCAGCAATTGTGAATGAGAGCATTTTACTGTATTCTTTGTCCAATTGTTTGTTATTGGTATATAGAAAGGCTACTGATTTTTGTATATTGATGTTATAATTTGCCACTATAATGAAAGTGTTGATCAATTCTATGGGTTTTCTGGTGGAAGTTTTGGCATCTCTTAGGCATAGTAACATATCATCTGCAAAAAGTGATAGTTTAACCTCTTCTTTTCCAATTAGTGCTCCTTTAATTTCCTTCTCCTGTCTTATTGCTCTAGCAAGACTTTCAAGCACTATATTGAAAAGGAGTGGAGATAGTGGACATCCTTGTCTGGTTCCTGATTTTAATGGGAATGTTTTCAGTTTTTCTCCATCTAGAATGATGTTGGCTCTGGGTTTGTTGTATATAGCTTTAATTATACTGAGGTATGTTCCCTCCAGTCCAATTCCTTCTAGGACTTTGAACATAAATACATGCTGAATTTTGTCAAAAGTCTTTTCTGCATCTACTGAGATGACAATATGGTTTTTGTCTTTGAGTCCATTTATTTGATTAATAATTTTTATTGACTTTTGATGGAGGTTGGAACTCACCCTCTCAGGCTCTATTTTATTTTTTCTCAATATGAAGAGTGACTTCCAATGAAAGAAATTTCTTCCCTACCTTTTGATAGAACTTGAGATACTCGATTTACTGTCCTGGAAGACAAGGAACACAGACAATGCTTTGGGAAACCCAGAGTTTAGGTGCAAATTGAAAATTGTGACAATCTTATTGCTTCATTCTAGATACTACGGGAAGTCTGTTTGACAAAACTTGGAGAAGCAGTTGTTTTATACGAAACACATAAATTACGGAGAAATAAAAGGAAATAAAGAGGACAAAGGGCATAACAAGTCATATCTCCCAAAACCAACCTAAGAAAATTGAGATATTTGATTCATCTAATTAAGAACTCAAAGGAATGCTACAAGATGAGTACTGAATTCATGAAAGTAATTCAGGAACAAACTGAATACTTCAGAAATGTGACAGGAAAACATAACGCACTTATCAAATATGATACTACTGAAAGCCATTGTTAAACTGAAAAATTTAATAGAGGGTGTCAGCCTCAGACTAAAGTTGAAGGATCAGTCAATCTGAAGACAAGTTCTTACAATAATTCAGTATTAGGAGTGTAAATAGAATAACACCAAAGGAGTCAAGATATTTTAAGGAATGCCTAGGAAATCATTACATAGAAATGCATGAATGAGCAGAGTTACCGAAGTCAAAAGAAGAAAAGAAAGGACAGAATTCTTTTTGATAGAAACCACACACACACACATGCATGCACACACATATATGTATATATATATTCAATTCATATATAGAGAGATATGAAACCATATATATATATTCAATTAAAACAGTACTAGCCTGATAAAACTAATGTAGCAAGTTCTGGGATAAGAAATCAGCAAACAAACACCAATAGCATTTTTATATACCAGTAATAAGATTGCTAAGGAAAAGATAATGAGAAGAATCTCATTCATAATATTGACAAAATGAAATACTTCAGAATGTATTTAACAAAGGCTATGAAAGAATTTTATTTGAAAAGAAAAATATGATGGAAGAAATTGAAGTATATGCACAGGAAAATTGAAAAGGTTTCCACTGTTCATATATTGGAAGAATTAGCAATTTAAAAATGTCTGTATTATCCAATATGACTAACAGATTCAAGGAACTCTCCATCATAATACTCATGATGTTTGTTACAGGATTAGGAAACACAATTCAAAGTTTCATTTGGAGTTAAAAAATATCATACGTATCAGTAAAAATGACAAAGCTGGAACTGTCACACTACTTCACAACATGCTACATGTCCAGTATAGTCAAAATAGCATGATGGCAGGCACACAAACCAAGGAGAAAAACAGTTCTCAGAAATCACCTATACAACTACAACATGACAGAATCACCCTGCATACTGTGCTGGATGGCTTTTGTTCTCAACTTGACACACTTGGGAAGGGAGAATCTCAACTTAGGAGCTTCCTCCATTGAACTGGCCTCTGGCCATGTCTGTGGGGCCATTTTCTTGATTACTGAGTGATCTGGGAGGGCACAGCCCACTGTGGGCTGTGCCATCCCTGGGAAGGTGGTCTTGTGTTGTATAAGAAAGGATGCAAATCCCTTGATGTAAGTCAAATAAACCCTTTCCTCCCTAAGTTGGTTTTGGTCAGTGTTTTTATTGCAGAAAATGAGCAAACTAGAACAGAAATTGGTACCGGAGAGCAGGACTCAATTGTTTTGGGGAGGATTTTGGAAGCATTTGGAGCTTTGGGCAAGGAAAACCATTGAATGGTTACATTTTAGTGAGCTGTTGTGGAGCCTGGAAGCGTGCTGCTGAAGGAGGTTTAGACAATGGAGGCCTGACTTGTGAAGCTTTAAAGAGAAGTAAAGCTTATCAGGGCAGTTTGTATGATATTTTGAGTTGAGAATCTCTGGTTTCTGGTTGGGTGGGGCTGAAGAATCAGCTGTAATAAGAGACCAGCATCAGTGTGGCAAAATCTTCTGGGAAGAATTTCCTCAGGGTCAGCACACATACACTATGGTCCAGAGGGGGATGGAGCCTCTATCTCAAGCTGGAAGAGGGCTTGGTAATGTGTAAGAGTTTCCTGCATGGTTCTGGTGTTAAAGGCATGGAGTCACAGAGACAATCTGAGATTTTGCACCTGGAGAGGCCAGAAGAGCCAACTGGTGAAGGTGCAATCTCAGTTTCAGTAGAGATCCCAACATATTAGTGATTCCAGGACAGTGGGATGACCACCAAGTGCAGTGGCAGATGTGGAGTGGAGCCAGCCTGAGACTGGGAGACAAGCTGTGTGTGCTGTGGATAGCAGAGCCAGAGAACTGACACTGCCAAGCCTTTTGGAGTCCAGAAGATCATGAGTGAATCCCAGATGTCCAGTCTTGAGCTACTGCTACTTTGATAGACTTTGGTTTTGCTTAAGTGTACCTGAATCTTCCCTTCTGAAATAAGGCAGTATTTGCCTTGTTTTGGATTTTGCAGTTAAGAGACTGTTAAGAGAAAATTTGAATCTTTTAAATGTTTGAATTTTTTTCAGACTGTTGGATTTTTAAAGTTGTACTGTTTTGTATTTTAAAATTAATATTAACATAAGATCTTGGTGAGTAATAAATGGAAGACTTGTGGTTTGAAGTGATGTGTTTGTGGTTTGAGTTGACAAAGGGTCAACTGGGCTGGATAGTTTCAGTTATCAATTTGACACACAAGTGGGTAAAGGGAATTTCAACTGAATGTCTATTTCTAAAAGGACAAAGGCTACTGGATAGTGTGTAGTGAAAAGGGAACTCTAGGAGAATGTAATTGGATAGTTAATTTACTCTGATCATTAAAGAAAATAGCATCAAGGTTACTGAAAATTTTGAAAAAAGAGTGGTATATGATCCAACAATCCCACTAATGGACACATATGTTCAAAGTAAATTTAATGAGTTTGTTGAAGAGGCATTTGTACTACTTGTTTATTGATACACATTTCACAACACCATAAAGTGGCAAATATGTCTATGCCACTGGCAAGACCATCTATGTATCTCCACCTCAACTCCAAAACACAGTCCCAGAGTCCCACTCCAAGCCCAGAAAGTGACCCCTCCTTCTGCACCGCTGCCAGGATCAAGTGAGTATATCCTTACAAATCCTTACTCACAAGTAGGTATGTAGCCCCGGAGCATACCATGAGCTCAGACAGTGACCTTTCCCTCTGAACCCCTGCCAAGGCCACATATGTGCAGTCACAGGTAAGTACCCATACACCCCTTTCCCCTGACAGATAACCACTCCTAGAGCCTGTATTTCCCCTTTCCCCACCACCACCTCACCTACTATGCCACTTAGAGACCACAAAAGGTCCTCAGAATCTGCCCCTAGGAGAAAATCTCCAACTTGCCTTTCACCCCATCCACTTCTAACTGAGGCTAGTATAACATCCTTTCCCCAGACTCACTCTCACTGTGACCCCAGCCCCTGCCATCCAATGACTATGGGTGCTCTCAACAAAATTTTGAAGATTGGCAGTGAGAATCTATTAACGCTACAGAAGGTTTGCTCCTGGCTAAGCAGTACACATACCCCAGCTATATGGGGAACAATATGACACCCATTCTCATACCAGCACAGAGTTACCTCAAGATTGGACACCAAGCATCATTCAGCTGGTCCACAACCTGATATGCTGAGGTAAAAGAAAACAAAGATCAAACACCCACTTAACAAAGGTGAGACCAGATAGCCATACCAAGAAACTCCACCAATGAAATATATCCAGAAATCCAGGTACCATCACAAACCAAAACCAAAACAACCCCAGAAACCAAAACAAAGACCAAAAAATGCCCAATATTAATAACTAAGACAATATGTCTCTTCTGGAAATTAGCACATCTACTGCAATGTCTCCAGAGCAGAGAAACTTAGTTGATGCACAAGATGATGATTTCAAAATAGTGATTGAAAATATGTTCAAGGAACTCAGAGAAGACATACATAAATTATAGAATGAAGAATGTGAAATCACAAAGATCTGAATGAAATAAAGAAAATAATAATCCAGCATATGAAAATAAAATTTAATATCATAAATTACTGAAGAAAAGTCAAACTGAAAACTTGAAATGAGAAACTCAATCAATGTAAAAAAAATACTTGGTGGAAAATCTCACCAACAGAATAGATCAAGTGGAAGAGAAAATATCAAGGCTTGATGACAAGGCAGAGGAATTGAATCACTTAGACAAAGAAAATGGTAAATGTGAAAAAAACAAAAACAAAATAAAGCAAAACAAACCAGGAACGGAAGGTTCAGGAACTCAGAGAAACTATGAAAGATCAAATCTATGAATCATAGGTATAGAAGAAGGTGCAGAAACCCATGCAAGCCACAGAAAATATTTTCAACAAAATCATAGAGGAAAACTTCCCAAATCTAAGGAAAGACTTGCCTATCAAGGCAAAAGAGGCATACAGAACACCAGATAGATAGGACCAGTACAGAAACTTCAAACATCACATAAAAATGAAAACACTGTATGTACAGAGCAAAGAAAGGGTATTGAAAGCTGCAAGAGAGAAAGATTAAATTACATATAAAGGAAGGGCCACCTGACTTTTCAGTGGAGGCTTTGAAATGCAGGAAGGCATGGACTGATGCTCTACAAATTCTTAAAGACCACATATTCCAACCCAGGCTTTTATACCCAGGAAAACTATCAGACAAATAATAAACATTCCATGATAAAAAAGATTTAAGAAATTTATGTCCACTAAGCCTACAGGAGATACTAGAGGGAGTACTTTGGTTTGAAGATGTTAAACACATTCAAGAAAATACAGGAAAAAAATAAACAATTCCAAATAGTTACCAAAAAACCCAAAGAAAAAAAACACAATAAAAACTAGAAATAAAGATTTGTCAATAATAACTCTCCACAATGACAGTTTAATTTCTCCCAAAAGATGATACAGACTAACTGATTGGATTAGAAGACATGATCTGTTCTTTTGCTGCCTCCAAGAAATACACTTCACCATCAATATTACATACCACCTTAGGTAAAAAGATGGAAAAAGTATTCCAAGAAAATGGTACTAAGAAATAAGGAGGCATAGATATTTTAATATCTAACAAAACAGACTTCAAACTAAAAGTATTCAGAAGAGAGATAATTGTTTCATACTCATTAAGTAAAAAAACCCATGAAGAGGATATTAACATCTCAAACATATTTACCAAGTATAAGGGCATCCAGTTACATAAAAGAAACTCTATTAGGTTTAAAAATCACAGATTGACTTTAGAATAGTAACGGTGACCTCAATACTTCATTCACAAATTGATAGGTCATTAAGACAAAACTAGAAAAACCCTAGAGTTAAATGACATTATATATCAAATGGGCATAACAAATATTTACAGAACATGCCATCAAAACACGAAAGAATATCATTTTTTTCTCAGAAGCCCCTAGAACTTTCTCCAAAATTGACCATATATTTAGGAAACAAATCAAGTCTCAACAGATATAGTAGAAATGAAATGATATCCTGCATTCTATCTGAGACAAATGAATGAAGATGGACATTGACAATAACAGAAACTATAGAGCATACACAAGCTCTTGGAAACTAAACAACACACAATTGGATGAAAATAAGATCAAGGCAGAAATCAGAAAGAAAACTAAAGACTTTCTAGAGCTGAATGAAAACAGAAACATAACATCCCAACCTCTGTGGGACACAACGAAGACAGTCCTAAGAGGAAAGTTTATAACATTGTTTTTACATCAGAAAATTGAAGATGCCACATATGAATAACTTATTTACTCACCAGAAGACTTTGGGAAAATAAAAATAAACAACACCCAAAATAGTAAATAGGAAGAGATAATCAAAATCAGAGCTGAAATAAATGAAATAGAAATGAAAAAAGATACAAAGAATAAATGAAATGAAGAGCTGGATCTTTGAAAAGATGAACAAGATTGAAAACCTTTGACAAATTAGACAAAAGAAAGAGAAAAGACCCAAATAAATAAAATTTGAAATGAAACAAGAAACAGTACAACAGATATTGAGGAAATTCAGAGACTCATAAGACATACTTTAAAAAAGAAAATTGCAACTGCCAAAAATGTAGAGAATAAAAGACTACAGTGTGTGTTCATGGATATACATCCTATATCAAACCACTGCCACCCAGAGCTCAGGGACCACTGCAAGAGCCATGGGTGGCAGACGACCACAAGGAAACAGAGTTTTCCAGGAATCTGGGAACATGCTCATATGAACTTACAGCACTGAGGACAGCATGGACAAGACCCATGAAAACTCAAACCAGAAAAAACTCCAGCATAGAACCGGAGAAATGGGTAAGAATCCCCAACCTTGGTTGAGGAACTATTGGCAGCTGATCACTGCTAGATGATGGAAAGTTGGTCTTCTTTAAGGGAGTAATGCTAGATAAACTGACCATGCTACAGTGGATGAACTCACACCTAGGGACATCTGAGGACACAAACATATATGACAAAATGCATGAAATCCATGGTGGGGCTATGAAGAGTGCAGATAAGGGAGGGAATCTGAATGTGATTAAGATGTATTATATGAAATGCACAAAAATTCACCAAAATAAATATTGTAAAAAACAACCTATGGTCCACTAAGCTAGAAAATATAAAAGAAATGGATGAGTTTCTAGATACATAAGACCTATCAAAAGTAAATGAAGATGAGGTAAACAACATAAATATACCTGTAACAACCAATGAGAAAGAAGGAGTAATTATAAATATAAATATACCTGTAACAACCAATGAGAAGGAAGGAGTCATTATAAATTTCCTAATTGACAAAAGCCCAGGACCAGATGGCTAGAGCACAGATTTGTACAAGACCACCAAAGAACTAATGTCAATATTCCTCAAATTATTCTCTAAAACACAAAAGGAAGGAAAACTTGTAAATTCTTTTTATCATGCCAGTATTGCCCAAATATCAAATCCAGACAAAGACCCAACAAAAAAGAAAACTATAGATCATGTAAGTGATCTGATGACTGTAGGTGCAAAATTCTCAAAAGACTTGCAACCCGAAAGCAAGAGCACATTAAAAATATTATCCACTAATGAAAATGTGGTACATTTATTTATATGATGGAGTTCTACTCAGCAGTAAAGAAAGATGAAATCATGAAATTTGCAGGTAAATGAATGGAACTGGAAACTGTTATACTAAGTGAAGTAACATACTCAGAAAAACAAATAACATATGTTCTCCCTCATATGTGACTCCTAACACCAAATCCTTATAAATGAGTACGTATCCAGACATAAGTACAGGAAGCAGCATAATGAAAATGAACCAGGGAGGTAAAGGAAAAGAAAGAACCTGAGAGATAACAGTGGGAAACAGGTGGTATTAAGGGAGATATGGATAAAAATGGCGTTATTTAAATGGGAGGCGGTAGGAAGGGTTATACAAGGAATCTTGGGGATAGGGGGAAAGAGGGAGAACAAGAAATGTGGAACCATAGGAGAGGGGTATTATTAAGGGAGAAATGGGGAAAATGGGGGCACTTTAATTGGGGAAACTATGGTGGAAGTGTTAAACAGTGAGAGAGATAAATAATGCCTAGCTAGTTTTAAAAAACCAGAGGGGACCCTATTAGTCCAACAACCTACTGACAAATTATACATACAACTAGATCAAGGAATATAATATCTGTCTAGCCAAGGATTATCTGAGAACATTTGGTCTTTGCCCAAGCTTTGTTTACATGCACATGGTAATTAAAATCACCAGACTGGTGGAACTAATGTTCTTGGATGTTTAACAGCCACACTTTGAGGCCTATACTAATTTGGTCAGAGGGACATAAAAGACAGTTTTTGCTCCTTGCTCTCCTAGGTCAACTAAGTTCCAGGGGAATATGGAGAATCTCTCAAAATGTCCTGTAACTGTGGTGAGTCACCTGTCCTCTTGATCAAGCAGGCTGTGGAGACCCCACCAAATGGACTTGAACCAGTGTCCAGTCTACAAAGAGGAGGATCAACACAGAGGAAACATTTCCTCCATGCTTCCAACCGAAGCCAGCCATGGTTGATCAGGACTTATCTTCACATGGATGAAACAGGTGAAAGAAAGGAGGCAGGGGCTCCTCCCAAGCCCATGTGACCCCTGAGGAACAGATCCTCAAATGACCTTAAGAGCAAAAATATTTTTGTTTATTTGGGCCAACTATATGGTCTTAAACACCCAAAAGGAACATATAACCAAAGATTAAAGTGATCAGTATATTTCTTTAAACTATATAGCTAAAAGCTACATGACAGGAAACAATGCCAGACAGGGGATACCTTCCTTTGAGTTATTGGCCAGGGTGATCCAAGAGACTCTCAGACGGCAATCCAGCATAGAACTTGGAAAATGGAAGCAGACCCCAATCTTATCTAAAGGAATATTGGCAAATGATTGCTGCTAGATGAGGAAGAGATGATCGTCCTAAAACAAGGAAGTATAGATAGGCTGACTAGACCCAGCAGATGGACAAGCATTGGGGAATGGCTGAGGGCACTGACAACATAGTGGACAGTAAAAGAGGTGACAGAGTATATGGGCTCCAGTGGGGTGGGGGTGGGGCTATATGTGAGGGTGCTTTTGGGGTGTGGGTATAAAGATGAATAAGATTGTTTGGGATGTTCTATATGAAATACACCAAGAAAAATCAATAAAACCCAAACCAACCAAACAACAACAACAACAAAAATATAATCCACTTTCCTGGCTCCTGAGGTCTCATCAGGATATATGCTCACATCTAGGGCTTTGAAGTTAAGAACCACAAACAAATGAGATAACATATGTTGCTTGTTTTTCTGAGTCTGTGTTCCTTCACTTAGTAAATCTGGTTCTCGTTCCATCCATTTACCTTAAAATTTAATGATTTTTACTTTCTTTACCACTGGATAGAACTCCGTTGTGTAGATGTACCGTATTTTTGTTATCCATTCATCAGCTTAGGACCTTTAGGTTGTTTCCATGCCTTAGCTATTGTGAAAAGAGCAGCAAGAAACATGGCTGTGCAAATACTTCTATAGTAGAATGATTATGTTGGATATATGCCATGGAGCGGTATGACTGGATCATGATGTAGATTTATTTTTATTTTATTTTATTTTGTCTTTTTGAGAGAGGCCTGTAATTTGCTATGAAGACCATGCTGGCCTTTGAGCTCACAGAGATCCACCTGCCTCTTTCTTCTGAGTGCTGGGTCTAAAGGTGTGCACTGCCATACCCAACTTTATTTTTAGTTTTTTAAGAGTTCTCCATGCTGATTCTCACAGCAGTTGCACCAGTTTGTGATCCAACCAACAGTGGATGAAGGATCTTCTTTCTTGCATCCATGCCAGCATTTGGCATCCTTTGTTATCTTTAGGTTTAGCAATTCTGACTAGGGTTAGATGAACTCTTTAAGAAGTTTTGTGTTTCCCTAATTACTAAAGTTGTTGAACACTTTTTAATGTGTCTCTTAGCCACTGTTATTTCTTTTTTTTGAGAAATCTCTGTTCAGATCCACAGCCCATTTTTAAAGTGGGTGATTTGTTTTGTTCCTTCTTTGTTGTTTGAGTTCTTTGTATATTCTGGATATTAATCCTCTGTCAGATGATAGTTGGTGAAAATTTTCTCCAACTCCATAGGATTCCTTTTCACTTTATTGGTTGTTTGCTATACAGAAGCTTTTTAGTTTAATGAGGTGCTATTTATCTATTGTTGACCTTCATTCCTGAGTGATTGATGTCCAATTTAGATAGTCCTTGCAACTATAGGGATAAAGGGGAAGAAGAAACTTCATAGAGGGGGATAGTAGAAGACAGTTGTCATTAAGGGGAA
Organism: Nannospalax galili; assembly: GCF_000622305.1. Taxonomy (NCBI): domain Eukaryota; kingdom Metazoa; phylum Chordata; class Mammalia; order Rodentia; family Spalacidae; genus Nannospalax; species Nannospalax galili. Next base: position 289,191 of record NW_008337421.1, on the reverse strand, counting down.
AATGGGGAAAGTGGGAGTATTTTAACTGGAGAGGAAGTAGGGAGAGTTATACAGAGGCAGTGTAAGTAGAGATAAGTAATGCTTAGTATGAAAAACCACAGGGAAATGACTTGTTCAAAGTCCTACTGAAAAATACACGTACAATAAATACATAAGTACTGAAAGATATACAACAAAAAACACAGTGCCAGCCAGGGAAACCTCCCTTCAAGTGCTTAGTCAGGATAGGGCAAGAGCCTCCCAAAATAACAGGCAAATGCCACAGCCCTTGATTCCCTATAAGAACTTGAAGGTAAGAGACTGTTGCTGAAGGCAGGCCAGACTTTAGACACAGGACTTGGAGCAATAGAGCTGGAACTGACCTGTAAGCCTTCTACCTGAACACTACCTCTCAGAGTATCCTCTGATACTACACAAGTTGCTAAGGGAGAAAAACCAAACAGTTATCTCACCCAGCTATAAAGCCTAATAAACAATGATTGGCCCAGAAGACTGTCACTATTGGTGCAGCAATGACATTTTTATCTTGGGGGTAATCAGCAGCTGTCTAATTGGCATTGAGGTCCACTCAATGGAAGAGAACCTATGTGTGTACTGTAAACATCCAAATGCACATGGCTGAAGAGGTTATATATCCGAGAGAAAAACCTGCTTTTGCCACATACCTAGACCAACATAATTTCTTACTTTATTCTAAGTATGCAACCTTATATTTACAGATGAGTGTGTCTCACCCTTCATCAAAGAAGCCTCTTTTTGAAACAGATGGAGACTATTACAGTATTCCAGAACTGGTCAAACACAGAGGATAAGTGTCTGTGAGACCCTTAACCCTAAGTAACACATCTTCAAAGGAACCTCTGAATATAGGAAGAATGCATCTTTCAGTTCTTGCCAGAGAAGTTTCTTTATGCATCATATGCATCATCACAGAAGCTCAAAATTCGCCAACGTGCAGAGAACAAAAAGTGGCAGGACTTGTATTTCAAAAATCTTCCTTCTATGACTCAGAAATCATTGTGGAAGAGGACATGGAAAGACTGTAAGAGTTAGAGGGAGTGGATGACCACAAGGGTACAGATTCTTCCAGGAAGCTGGTCAGTTACTCATATGAACTCACGGCAATGGTGACAGCATGCACAAGTCCTACGCAAACTCAAATCAGACAAAATCCCAACCTAGATATGGGGAGGTAGATAAGAAATCCTAGCCCAACCTAAGGAACGTTTGGAAACTGATGGCTGCTGGGAAAGGACAATGTCTTTCAAATATGGTACTCTTGGTGAGCTCAGTAGATGAATCCACAGTGAAGGACATTTGGGCACACAAATTAGATTCAATAGGCTATATTATATATATGGAATTATATTATATAAGGCAGTGGACAGTAGAAAAAGGTATACATAAGGGGAGATCTAAATATCATCAAACTATACTGTATGAAAATGGCAGTAATTCAATGAAAAATAAAATATAAAAGAGTATGAACTATGATCAAGTGGGCTTCACCCCAGATAAGCAGTGATATTTCAACATATGTAAATCAATAAATACAACTACCACATAAACATGCCCAAGGACAGAAAAACCTCATAATCATATTTAAAATTTTTTATTGAATTTTTGTGTGTTTCACACAGAATAGCCCAATCATCTTAATCAACTTTATGCCCCCAACCCCACTAGCACCCTCCCATAAACCTCCCTGCACTGGAATTCATACATTCTGTCATTTGTCTTAGGACATTGTGTCAAGATAGTGTCCCCAGACATTTCTCAGTGCAAGTTAATCTACTGAGGTCTAGTCAGCTTATCTAGTGTTCTTTGCTTTAGGAAGATCAGCTCTTCCTCATCCAGCAGTAATCAGTTATCAATATTTCTTCAGCTAAGATTGGGGTCTGCTGTCCATTTCCCTAGTTCTATGCTGGGTTCTTGTCTGCCTGAGTTTGCCTGGGACTTGTATATGCTGATACCATTGGAGTAGACTCATATGAGCAGGGTCCCAGGAGCTTGTAGGACTCCATTTCCATATGGTTGTGCACCTCCTCTCTGGTTCTTACAATCTTTCTGCCTCCTTTTCCAAAATGCTCACCAGGCTCTGGGTGGGTGAAGTTTAATATAGGAGGCCTGTCCAAGGACCAGAAGTCTGCAAACTAGAGAGAATCATATTAGCCCAACAACCTAATGACAAATTACACATATAGTAACTCTACATGAGTCCATGTGTATAGCTACAGGCTACATGACAAGAAACACAGCCAGACAGGAGGAACCTCCTTTTGATTTTTCGGCCAGGGTAGTGCAAGGGACTCCCAGAATGTCACAGGTTATTGCCACAGCCCTTGATGGCCTCATAGAACTTGAAGGTAAGACTCTACTGCTGAAGACGGAACATACCTCAGACAGAATTTGGAGCAATGGAGCTGGAACTGACCTGGAAGTCACTTCCCCTGAAGGCTAGCTCTCACATCTTTGGAGAGCACTATGAAGGTGCCAAGGGAAACATCAATTGATGGTCAAGCTTCAAGACTAAATAACCACATCAACTACAAGCACAGCATACGGCATTGGTGCAGTAGTGGAACTTTTATCTTTGGGGCAATCAACAGCTACCTAATAATCATCTTATTATACACAGAAAATCTTTGAGAGAATTCAACATTTCTTCCCAGCACTTGGGAGGCAGAGGCAGGCACTGAATTGAGGCCAGCCTGTTCTACATATTGAGTTCTAGGCCAGATAGGGCTACAGGGAGACCCTGTCTCAAAAAATTTTTTTTTGCTTAAAAATGTCAAGAAGAATCTAAGGATATAGAGGACATATTTATGCATAATAAAAGTAATACACAAGAAGATCACCCTCAACATTCAACTAAACAGAGAGAAACAAAGCATTTGCACTAAAATCAGGAAGGATGTACACCCACCATTCATGTTTAATGTAATGTTTGAAGTTTAGGTCGTGTGATAAAACAGTGAATGACATACAAATAGGAAATTTGAAGGAGGTACAAATCAGAAAAGAAGTCAAATTATTATTTATAGATGATTTTATTCTCTACATAAAAGACCCTGAAGACTGCACCAGAATGTTAGCACTGATAAACACATTCAGGAAGTAGCAGGATATAAAATTAACACACAAAAATCAGTAACCTTCCTACTTACTAATAACAAACATACTGAAAAAGAAACTGGAGAAATGATTCCATTTATGATGCTCTCAAAAAATATAACCTACTTTGGAATAAATATAACCAAGGAAGTGTTGGCTTGCATAAAAGAACTTTAAGACACTGAAGACAGAAACTGAAGAAGATCCCGGAAGAGTGAGAGACCTCTCAGGCTCATGGATCTGTGGGATCAAAATTGGGACAATGGCCTTCCTACCAAAAGCAATACACATATTCAATGCAATACTTATTAAAATTCCAACTCGGGTCTGGAGAGATGGCTCAGGACTTAAGAGCACTGACTGCTCTTGCAGAGGACCTGGGTTTGATTCCCAGCACCCACATGGCAGCTCTGAATTGTCCTTAACTTCAGTTCCAGGGGAGTCTGAGACCCTCTTCTGACGTCCACGGCATTGCATGACATGGGTGCACTCACATACATGCAGGCAATACACTCATAAACATAAAATAAATTTATAAAAAATTCCAACTCCATAGAAATTGAAAAATAATATCAAATTTCATATGGACACACAAAAACCTGAAGATATTATAAGCAATTCTGAACAGTAATAAAACTTGGGGGTGGAAACCTTATCCCACATTTCAAATTATGCTACAGGGTTATAGTAATAAAAACAGCATGATACTGGCATAAAAATTATGTTAATCAATGGAATAGAATTGAGGACCAAGATTTAAGTCCTTCCACTTACTGCGAACTAGTTTTTCAGAAAGAGGCTAAACATGCACATTGGAGAAAAGACAACATTCAACAAATGGTCAGATTGGATATCTACACATAGAAGAAAGAAAGTAGATCCATATCTCTCACCCTGGTCAAAATTCACCTCCAAATGGATCAAGGATATCAACATAAGACCCAATACTCCGAATCTGATAGAGGAGGAGGTAGGAAACAAAGTGTAACGTATAGGCCCAAGGAAGAGTTGATTGTAGAGGCTGTATACAGGGCCAGAAAAAGAGTTTTTATCAGATATACATCTGATAGTGGATTATTATATAGACTGTAATAAAAATTGAAAAACAAATATCAAGTAAACGCCAACTCAATTAAAAATATTTTATTTGTTATTTATTTTTTAATGTGTGTGAATGCATTGCCTGCATGTATATAAGTGCACCCATGTTGTGCAATGCTCTCAGAGGACAGAAGGGAGCATCACATCCCCTGGAGCTGGAGTTACAGACAGTTATCAGATACAATTTGGGTGCTGGGTACTGAACCTGAGTCCTCTACAAGATCAGCCAGTGCTTTTAACCACTGAGCCAGCTCTCCAATCAACTCAATTAAAGAAAAAGTTAGGCATGAAACTAAAGAGTTTTCAAAAAGTGACATATAAATGATTAAGAAACCTTAGAAACATCTTTTGCCATCAGGTAAATGCAAATTTAAACTACTTTGAAATTTCATGTTATCCTATTCTAAGTAGGTAAGATCCAAAAACCAAATGACAAAGAATACTGGTGTGGATATGGTGAAAGAGATACACTTACTTGTTTCTGGTCAAAGTGAAAAGTGGTACAGTCACTGTAGAAGTCAATACAGAGGTTCCTCAAAATCTAGAAATCGATCCACCACAAGATCCAGCTATATTACTCTTGATATCCAAAAGACTCCACATCCTAGGACAGAGACATGAGATCAGCCTTGTTCATTGTGGTTCTATTCACAATCATTAGGAAATGAAAACAATTTTGGGGTCCATCAACTGCTGAGTCATTAATATAAATGTGATATATTTATACAATGAACTATTGTCTCAGTCTTAAGAAAAATGAAATGTCAAATGCAAACAAGTATCCTCTCTCTATATATATATATATATATATATATATATATATATATATATTTACATGTGTTGATGTTATCTTTGAATACTTAGATATGTGTGTTTCATTTGGAAAACTCGTTATAGAAGTTAGGAAACTAATAAGGGTCCATGGGTGAAAGGAAGATCTTTTAAGGGGAGATAGAATACAGTCATATAAAGGGGAAAGAGGAATAATGGGACAGAAAGGATTAAATGGGGTAGAAAATGGGAGGTCAGTGTAGGGGAGGATTATGAAAAGTGATAACTAACACTAAAGTCTTTTGAGAAAATCATATGAAATTATGCATATATATATATGTATCCTAAATGGAGTTACATTAGAAAAGGAGAAATACTCCAACTAAACACTTAATCCAGTACCAAGAACAGGCTCTCTTCACATGCTAAGGACAGACCTCAGAGAGTGGCTAGTTGTGTTTTCCAGAAGATGTTAATCCTAAGTGGACTTTATGCTGGAGATTGGCGTTTGGTCCAATATACATAAATCATAAATGTAACACACCATATAAACTTACTTAAGTATGGAAACTGTGTAATCATCTTAATTGGTGCTGAAAAGGCATTTGACAAGGTTTAATATGACTTCATGATCTGAGACCTGGGGACATTAAGAATAGATGGAGCATACCTCAAAATAATAAAATAATAATACAACAAACCTATAGCCAGAATTATATTAAAGGTAGTTCCACTAAAATCATGAATGAGACAAAGATTTCTTCTTTCCTCTTTTATTCAATGCAGTTCTTGAATTCTTAGTCATAGCAGATAAGAGAAAGACATAAAAGGGATGGAAACAGGAGAGGAAGATCTCAGACTATCCCTATTTGCTGAGAACACTATTCTGTTCATAGAAGACCTTATCGAATCTACCATAACATATTTAGATGTGTTAGACACACCTAGGAAAAGAGAACCCCAACCGGGAATGTTCTCTATTAGGTTGACCTGTGGGCACATCTGTGAGGCATTTTCCTAGTTGTTGAATGATGTGGGAGGGCCCAGCCCAATGTAGGTGGTGACACCATGGGAAGGCGGTCCTAAGTTCTGTAACAAACCAGGCTGAGTGCTGGCCAAAGGAAGCAAGTCCATAAGCAGTTCTCCGTGGTCTTTGCTTCAGCTCCAGTATATTAGTCGTTTTTCTGTTGTTGTGATAGAAACACTGACCCAAGCAATTTATAGAAGGAAGAGTTTATTTGAGCTTAGAGTTCCAGGGGAATTGCAGTCAATCATGGAAGGGAGGCATGGTGGGTGGAGGTGATTGGAGCAGGAGCATCAGAAGCTAAGCTCTCACATCATCACATAGGCACAGGAAGCAAGAGAGTGACTGGAGTCCCAGCAAGGCTTAAGAATTCTCATAGCTCACCCCCAGTGACATGCTCCCTCCAGGATAGCCACACCTTCTAAAACCTCCCCAACAGTGCCACCATCTGGGGACAAAATGTCCAAATACTTGGAGCCTATGGAGGATATTTTTATTCAAAGCACGACATTCCACCCCTTGGCCCCCATAACCTCATGACCTTATAAAATGCAAAATGCATTTAGTCCAACTTTAAAAGTCCCCATAGTCATTATCAGCCTCAATACTATTCAGAAATCCACAGTCCAAACAGAGTCTTCTGAGACTCAGGTAAATATCTCAACTGTAAACCACTATAAAATCAAAAGACAAATTACATACTCCCAACACACAGTGGAACCAAATATGTATTACCATTCCAAAAGGGAGAAATGGAGGCATAGTAAGGAAATACTGGACCAAAACAAGATAAAAAACCAGCAGGGCAAACAGCAAATCCAGTAGTTCCACATCCGACTTCAGGGACTTTACTTTCAAAGGGCTTAGATGGCTCAGGCTAACTTTGCTGTATGCAACACACATATATTTCTCGTGCTGGTACCACTCCCTGTATGCAGGTCTTCTTGGCAGATGTCTTACAGCTCTGGCATCACAGATGTTTTCTTGGGGTCTCCGTTGCCAACCAGGCTTCACCTACACAACTTCACACAATGGACTATCAGGGCTTTCTCTATGCAGGGGAACACCTGCTTCACGCTGCCTGGCCTCCAAGGCGCTCTGAAACCATGGAGGAAGAATTGATGAGCCTTCACTCTTGCATCTTTCATGCCTCTAAAGCCAGCACCAGGTGAACGACACTGCCAAGTTTGACTGCACGTTTTTGATGGACCCCAGCCTGCTTTATCCATTTTAGAAGCTTTTCTCTTCAGTGGTCCCTGCAGCATTTTCCTTTCACAAGTTGGAGGCTTAACTGGGTATGCTCTTGCCCTGGAGGCACTCTCTACATTCTTTAAGTTTCAATCTCTAGGCTCCACCTTAGTCACTTTAATCTCCTTATCAGTGGGATCCTCTCCCTCACATCCAAGGCTCCAACATTTATCTTCCTAGTGCTCTTTTTCAATCCATCCTGTACATTCTGTATTTCTTTCTGCCCCATTTGCTCTTTTTCTCTGCAAATCTGTATAACATTCACTATTAGTATCCATGGCACCATTTCTACATTAGGCTGTCTTGAAATTTCTTTCACCAGAGAAATGAGTCCACAGCTTTTCAACTTAGTCTCAAGCAAGCTTTTTGGCTGTAGGCAGACTCCAGCCAGACTCTTTGCCAATTGCTGTTTAAGTCCTTATTTCCCTTTGGAACTACATTGTTCTCAGCACTACTTTCTTCCAGGAGTCTACTAGAATGGGCTGTTAAGTCCCACTTACATCGGCCAACCACTTTTCTAGCCCAACCTTCCAAAGTCTTCCACATTTCTTCAAAATCTCACATGGTCAGGTTCTTCACAGCCAACAGCCCACTCTCTGGTACCAATTTCTTTGTTAGTCACTTTTCTATTACTGTGCTAGAAACACTGACCCAAGCAATTTATAGAAGGAAGAGTTTATTTAAGGTTATGGTTCCAGGGGAATTACAGTCTGTCATGGCAGGGAGGCATGGAGGCTGGAGGTGGCTGGAGAAGGAGCAGTAGAAGCTAAGCTGTCACATCATCACGCAGGCACAGGAAGCAAGAGAGTGACTGGCGATCAAGCAAGGCTTAAGCATTCTCACAGTACACCCCCAGGGACATGCTTCCTCCAGGATAGCCACACCTTCTAAGACCTCCCCAAACAGTGCCGCCATCTGGGGACAAAATGTCCAAATACTTGGAGCTGATGGGGGACATTTTCATTCAAACCACCACATCTGGCCTCCAGGTTCCTGCTCTTAGTGAGTTCTTGCCTTGGCTTCCCTTAGTGATACACTGTGACTGGGACATGTAAGTCAAATAAACCCTTTACTCCCCAAGTTGGTTTTGATCAGAGTGTTTTGCCATAGCAATGGAAGGCAAACAAGGACAAAGATCGAGAGGATAATACTGGGTGACTAAGGAGGATGCAAAGTAGGCAAAAGAGCACACAGATAATGAAAGAGGACAGAAAGATTGTTTTATAGTTTAAATTGTGTTATATTTTCTCTCTTTTTTCTTGGTGGACATGTGAATTGAACTTTCTGTGAATTGAAGTCACAAGAACCATTTTTTCATTCCAAATAGTCCTACATATGTTACTTCTTTGAGGCAGTGATTGAGAGAATTGGGCTTTCTTTTTAAATTCATTGACTACTAGTGCAAAACACTTATCTCTTAATACATTTCCACAAAACACTTATCTCTTATGTCCCACTAAGAAATAATGAGTTTTAAAAAAAATTTTTTTTGAGAGATGGGCTTTGTAACTTGAGATTTCCCTCTTTGCCTGGCTTAAAACTACATCAAATTATTCTATTACAGTGTTATTTGGTATGTAAAGTGAATTTCTATAACAAAATAAAGCATGTTAAAAAAGAAAGTGGTTATACTATCAAGAACAACCTACGAATTCTTCACATTGAAAACAATCTAAAAATTCATTTGGAAGTATAAAGGTCAATGCAATTCAGAGCAAAAGGAAGATGGCTGGAAGTAGAGCTGCATCTTATTTCAGATTGTACTTCAGACACAGTGATAAAATTTATGCCATTGGCACAAAACAGACTTCCGGTAAGTGGAATGGAGTAGAGTATCCAGAAATAAATCCACACAGCTACAGACACCACATTTTTTGCCAAAGATGCTAAAAGTACTTATTAGAGAAAAAGCTGCCAGTTCAACAAATGGTTCTGGGAAAAACTGACTACTTACCTACACGTAAAATGAAACAAGTCTGCACCTGCCTCTTACCTTATAAAAAATCAGTTTCTGTTGGACCAAAAACTTTAAAAAAGACCTCAAACTAAAGGAGGCAAAGTAGAGAAAACACTCTAAGATATAGGCCAGGCAAACACTGAATAGGACTCTAGTCGCATAGGAAATATTTCCGACAATTATCAAAAAGGATTTTATGAAACCAATAATCTTCCACAGAGAAAAAAATAGCCATCACCAAGGTGAAGAGCTTATCTGCAGAATGGGAGAAAACTTTGGCTAGCTATGCTTCTGATAAAAGATTGACATTTATTTATACAATATCAAACGTAAGAAGCTAAACACTAAGACAACCATACAATCTAATGAAGTGGGCTGATGAAATGAACAGACCTTTTGAAACAATGAAGCACACTGTCCAACAAACATACCTTAGTAGGTATTAAGAAGTGCAAACAAAATCTACATTGAGAACCATCTCATCGAAGTCAGAATGGCTGTCATCAAGAAAACAAATAAAAGAAATGCTAGATAAGATGTGAACAAAGGGAATCTTTGTACACCACTGCTGGTATTAAAAATTATTCCAACCACTATGGGAATCAATATGGAGGTCACACACACACACAAAACAACTAAAAATAGACCTGTCATATGACCCAGTTGTACCACTTCTCAGGATTTACCCTAAAGACTCCAAGTCAATATATCACAGAAATATATCATTGTTAATTGAAGCTCTATTCACTATAGGTAAGTTGTGGAGATAACCTAGATATCCAATAGAGGAATGGGCAAAGAAAATATGGTATATATGCACAATGGAATTTTTTCAGTCATTGAGAATAAAGTTACTTAATTTTTGGAAAATGAATGCAGCTGGAGATAATCACATTAGAAATTTAAGCCAATCTCAGAAAGAGAAATATTACATATTTTCTTCCATTCATGGGCCTCCATTCTACAGATACATAAAATCATAGGTGTATGGTGACATGACAGTAAAAGCCAAGCTGTCTGGGGACAAAGGAGACTAATAGGAGGGGAGGTATATGAAGATGAACTGTAGTAGGTAGGGGCTAAGATGCTCAAATTGTATTATACCAGCATAGAAATGGTCTAACAGAGCCCAGCACAATAAAAGATGATAGAGTGCTAGTCACCTGTAATCAAAACACATCTCTGGCTGTTAGTTATGAGTAAACACAAGGCTAAAGTATATATTAACTTCTGATTATTAGCCTCTGAATTTAACAATATTGCTATTTTTTCTTTAAATAAATTGAGAAATCCCCTCAAGCTGAATGTTGGAAAGATAATTGCATGTTTTCCTTTTCATTAAATTGTATTTCTTGACAATATTTCATTTTTATCTGTGTGTCTCATCTTCCTTTATCCTGTGACCAAAGCATATACATAAGGATACCCATTCTGCATTGTATTTGATTTCTAAAAGTGTAACAAATTTCAGCCTTGGGGATGGAGAGCTGGCTCAGCAGTAAGGTAAGGCACTTGTGGCTTGCCATGTGTCTGGTCCCAGCACCCATTTCACAACTCTTAATTGTAGGTAACTCGAGGTCAGAGATCCAGGGGATGTGATACCCTCTTCTGCCCTCCAAGGGCACCAAGAATACATATAGGCCAAACATACATACACATCAAAAATAAGTAAATCTTTAGAAATCCAGGCAGATATCTTTGCTTTTAAAAATGCATCCTTCACTCTGATCTTCCTGAGAGAGACGATCCTTTTAAAATAATACTTTATTTTTTCTTTGAAAATTTTGTGTGTCCAAATAATTTTTTTATCTTATCCATCTCCCATCACCCCCTCCAACTCCTTTTGGGACCCATTGAAACTATCTCACTCCTGACTTCATGCCTTTAAATATTATTATTATTATTATTATTATTATTATTATTAAATAGTCCAATGAATCCAATTAGCACTGACCATGTGTGAATGGGTTTAGGACCATCCACTGGAGCACGGAAAATCTACCAGTGGCCAATCTACAAAGAAAAGTGAGTCTCTACTTCAGCATTGTGTACTGACCACAGCTCCTGTTCCAGGTATGGGGACTCTGGAATCCTTTCCCTCATTCATGCTGACATTTTGACTGCCTTAATCTTGTGCAGGTCTTGTACAAGCAACTACAGCTGTGAGTGGATGTGTGCATCAGCCATGTCATATCCGAGGACAGCATGTCACATCTCTCTTCCCTAATCTCTGCCTTCTAAATTCTTTCCATTCTCCTTTGTCAATGTTTACTGAGCCTTGGGTGGGTAAATGTTGATGAAGATGACCCATCTATAGCTGAGCATACACAGATATTCTCAGCATTTGACCAGTTATGAGTAAGAGATTTTTTATATTTGAAGTCGAATACAAAAGGCAGTCGGGAAAAAGATTTTGAAATTCTTCTTTTTACTCAAATAGAATTCTGCAAAAGGGCAAAACAACATCTCTGTGAATAATGAAATTGAAAAATAGGTTAACTGACCAGTTGTGAGTCTCTGTAGTAACCACTGCCCAACGCACAAGAAGCTTCTCTGACAAAGACTGAGAGCAACAGAAGTATTTAGAAAGCAGTTTGACAACACGACCATGAAGCAAAACAACAGTAGTTCTCCCATCTGTAACCTTCACAGCCATGAAGTTTTGACTGAGTTTACAGCACTAGGCATGAGTTTCCTCCTGGGGAGCAGACCTTGAATCCAATGGTCTTGCCACCTTTTTTTCATCCAGTAGGCATATTTTACATGGCAGGTTAGTCTTGTAGCATACGGGATGTAGTACTGGTCAGACCACTGATGTCCTTTCTCTCCTAACAGCCCTCAAAGCACTTTCCAGCACTTTGAAAGCTAACCAACTGGGAGAGACTTTCTTGGTTTGAGTTTGATTCCTCTATGTCCTGCCTCCAAAGTGAGTGGTGTCTTCAGAAATAGGGTCTTAACTGACAGTCTCGGCAGACAATAAAGAGAAAGTGCAACAGACTGTGTTGTTTTGGTGCCTCTGGGGCCTCCCCAACCATAACATAGGGAGGTAACGTGTAGCTGGCACTGAGATTTTCACTTAATAACCTATACCTTTTGAAGCAACATTGCTCACCCATTCAGGCTTCTTCTGTGCAAACTTCTTTAAAAAATATTACATTTTAATTAGCTTACAAATTAGTGGGGTTTCAATCCTCAGTGTTCCCTTCCTGTTCTTCCTTATCACATGTGTTCTACCAATGGGACTGTGAGTGCTCAGTCATAATAGATGGTGCATCTATATTAACCTTCTCTGCTAGAAGTTCATGGGACATCATAGAAGAGGGGGTGGAAAGAACATAAGAGCTGGAGGTTGGGAGAGTGCTAGGAAATGCCATCTTATAGATATGACATAGCTGTTGTATACATGGACTTACAGTAGTTTTGGTTAATGGCACAAAACTTGCACAAGATCATGCCAGTCAAAATTCCAACTTTGATGAGGAAGTGGCCCCTGAGGTCCTACCCTTAGCTTAGGAGTCAATACAGTTGATGGCCACTAGGGTACGGAGAGTCACTTTTTCTTAGGGCTCTGTCTTCTGCGAGGTTGCCCATGTCCCAGTGGTCAGAGCCACACCCATGTGCACACAGGCAACACTAATTAGACTTAGTGGGTTATGAAAAAGAATAAAGAGGATAGAAATTGTTATAGAAATGTACTAGTGAATAAAATTTATGATACATTTTTCTGTAAAAAAATGTCAAACTAAATCCCCTATAAGATTTAAAATAACAAAATTGTGGCTGAAAATGTGGCTCAGTGTTTACTAGTGCTGACTGCTCTTGAATGGGGTCCAAGGTTGGCTTCTAGCACCCACATGTGGTGGCTCACAATGTCGTAACTCTAGATCCAGGGGATTTTAGGCCCCTGCACTCACATGCATGTCCCCCTCCCATACACATATACAGGAATAAAATAAAATCTTTAAAAATAATATAACATTTTAAATCTTCATATAGATACATTATTTCTTCCACAAGTTAAAAAATACAAGCTCAGATAAAACCTCCTGCCTCCTTAACCAGGACACAGACATCTATCTGCTCTCTCAGAAAAAATAATATGACATTTTAAATCTTCATATAGATACATTATTTCTTCCACAAGTTAAAAAATACAAGCTCAGATAAAACCTCCTGCCTCCTTAACCAGGACACAGACATCTATCTGCTCTCTCAGAACCACTGCTACAGCAGCCATGGCCACCTTTGTGGAGCTCAATACCAAAGCCAAGATGCCCATCGTGGGCCTGGACATGTGGAGGTCTTCCCCAGGCCAAGTAAAGGAAGGAGTGAAGGTGGCCATTGACGCTGGATATTGTCACTCTGACTGTGCATATATGTATCATAATGAGAATGAGGTGGGAGAAGCCATCCAAGAGATGATCAAAGAGAAGGTTGTGAAGCAGGAGGACGTCTTCACTATGAACATGCTATGGTTCACCTGCTTTGAGAGAAAACTGCTGAAGGAAGCCTTCCAGAACACCCTCACAGATCTGAAACTAGGCTATCTGGACCTCTATCTTATTCACTGGCCACAAAGACTTCAGACCAGATGGAAGGAGTTATTCCCCAAAGATGATAAAGACAATGTTCTCACCAGCAAAATAACATACTTGGATGTCTGGGAGGTCAGGGAAGAACTGGTGGATGAGGCATTAGTGAAAGCTCTGGGTGTCTCCAACTTCAACAACTTCCAGATTGAAAGGATCTTGAACAAACCTGGACTGAAACATAAACCAGTGACCAATCAGGTCGAGTGCCACCCATACTCATCCAGGACAAAGTGATCTAGTACTGCCACTCCAAGGACATCACTGCCATAGCCTACAGCCTGCTGGGCTCTCCAGAGAGACCTTGGGGGAAGCCAGATGACCCTCCACTCTTGGAGGATTCAAAGATTAAAGCAATTACTGCAAAGAACAAGAAAACATCAGCCCAGGTCCTGATTAGGTTCCATATCCAGAGGAAAGTGGCGGTGATCCCCAAGTCTGTGACACCCTCACGCATACGTGAGAACTTTCGGGTGTTTGACCTCCAGCTGACTGATGAGGAGATGGCCAGTATTCTCAGCTTCAACAGAAACTGGAAGGTCCCTACTGAAGCCTCATCTAAAAAGTGCTCCTTCTTCCTTCGTAACTCCTATTGGTACTCTCTCCAGTAGATAAGCATGTTCTCTCCCTGTAAGATGAGCACAAACATGTATTCCAGTACCACTTGTTCACATTTTCTATAAACACAGAGATATAATGAATCATGAATACTGTCATATATTATGCACTCTTTGTGGCACTTATCCCTCATCA
>NW_008337421.1:274255-274370 GCF_000622305.1 Nannospalax galili | reverse complement strand
TCAAATACTTAAAAAAAACCCTCTATTTGTATCTGAAAATTAGCAGTGTGCTCAAGTGTTTGAACAAAGAATTCTACAATAACACTTCCTTCTAATTGGCTCTCTTGTTCTACAA
>NW_008337421.1:271310-273883 GCF_000622305.1 Nannospalax galili | reverse complement strand
CATCTCTTTATTTCTCAGTGTATAAATAGCTGGATTTAGGACAGGTGTAAAAACAGAGTAAAACACAGCAAGGAACTTGTCCATCCAGGTGATGTTGAGTGGCCACACATAGAGGAAGATGCAGGGTCCAAAGAAGAGCAGCACCACTGTGATGTGGGCAGAGCAGGTGGACAGGGCCTTGGATGCACCAGCTTTAGAGCTTCTCGACACAGTGAGAAGAATATGTGAGTAGGATATCAACAAGAGAATGAAGGGAACGACAGCCATAATCCCACAGTTAATATTCATGAAAATTTGTATCTTATGGAGATCCATGCAGGCCAACTTGATCACCAGTGGTCGGTCACAGGAGAAGCTGTCTATTTCTTGGGGGCCACAGAAAGGCAGAGGTACAATCACAATAAGCTGACTCATGGCATGCACAAGGCCAATGGCCCAGGCACTCACCACCAGCCCAATGCACCTTTGCAGGCCCATGATTGTGAAGTAGTGCAGTGGTTTGCAGATGGCCACATAGCGGTCATAGGCCATGACCACCAGAAGTACCATCTCAAGTGCTGCAATGAATTGGGAGAAGAAGATCTGGGACATGCAGCCTGCAAAGGAAATGGTCTTGTTCTTCCTGAGAAAGTCTATGATCATCTTCGGTGTGGTGTTTGTGGAGAGCCACATGTCAACAAAGGACAGGTTTGCCAACAAGAAGTACATAGGTGTATGGAGATGGGGGTCAGTGACGACTAAGGTTATGATGATAATATTTCCTGGTACAATGATGAGATAAAGCATTAAGAATACTATGAAGAGTAAAATCTGAATATTTGGTGAATGACTAAGTCCAAGAAGCAGAAATTCTGACACTACAGACTGATTTCCTCCATCCATTTCATTCATCATGTCCTCTGAAATATCCTAGAGATGATAAACCATCAGTTATTGGGATAAGAAAATGTAGTTAAGTTCTAAAATTCATTATCCTCATTGAAAATTAGCATCAGTGGTTGAGAACTACAGGTATAATTGACAGAACATTGTGGAATATACATGGTTTTATGCCCCTAAATGAAACAAAATATCCAGGATGGGCTTTTCAGAAGCAGAAGCTAACGTGGATCTGCAGTGCAGTTAGGTATTGAAAGCTCATATGCCCAGGAGGGGAGGACGGAAGCAGGGCTGCAAGGGGCAAGGTGTTACCTTGAAGCTTCTGCAACCTATGACGGAAAGACCATCTGAATGGGGCAAGCACATCTCTTACATTGATGCTATAAGCTTGTCAAGCACATTGGTCCTTTATTCATAGTTTCCTTTTCTTCTGTTTCAGTTCCTTGTAATAACCTGCATTGAAATATTAGTATTTGTGTTGACTCATAATAGATCACATTCAAAATGTATGTGTTAAACATTACAAAAAGTATTTGAAAAAAACATCACAGCATCTAACAAACTGTTCAGCATTACATATGGCTTCGGCAATTACAGGGGATTTTGGCACATGTTCCCCACAGATAAAGGGAATGCTATGCTTAAGAAAGGCATAGACATTGTAATCCAGTACAAACAAGATGAAAGATTAGTGTTTTTATCTATTGTGTCCAAATCTCTTCAGCCTTTGGATGAAACTCTTCTACAAGTTAAATCTTTAGATAATATTTATAAGATTCAATGTTCTTAAGGACATAAAGATAGCACATAAGGACAATGATTTGGATGTAAAATCAGGTACACAATTCATCTTTAAATGTATACTGCAATAAGCATATTTAGTAAACTGAACTGATGAGAAAAATATTCAATAGAATCCTTATTAGTTAGAAATTAACCAAACTCAAAGGCAAGTTGGTTCTAACTTCAAACTCTGAAAAGAATTATCTTCAGTTAAATGGATAGATACCAGGCAATGCCTAGGCTTTGTAATATTAGTACCCCTTCCAGCAGAAGTACGTAGTATATATCTGTCATCTCCTTTCTATGTATTTGTCACCTGTGTCTTCTAAGATGAAAATAAATTACATCTATGTAATAGCAAAGTGTATCTGAGTGTAAGATTGAGTGGGATAAGAGACTAATTTTCTGTCATCATTGATTATGCATCTTAAAATATGATAATTACATTACTATTATTGATGACTAATGTAAATTCAAAATGCTTCCAATGGGTGGTAGAAAGACAATTGATCTCTTCTCCTTTACTTTTACCTCCCTTGGAGTCATTTCAGTGCTGGCAGCTCACACCCTTTTACACTCTGAAATCTCAAGAGAGGCACCAAGTGCAGGTGAGAGACCATGAAACCTTTCCAGAGTCACTCAAATTATCTTTTCTAACTACAGAATCACTCAAACTAATTGAATAAGAGAAACACGAAATACATTAAATAAGACATATATTTGTTATGGAAAATGGGACCCATTATAATGGCCTCACAACTTACCCGTAAACATATCTTCTGTGATAAAGATGTATAGTATGTCTAAAGAAAATTTGGTGGCATGTCCCCCTTAAAAATTCATCACTACTGAGAAATTTGAACACTTTTTCCTTGAAACCTGTTATTAATATTTTTTAATAAAAATTTCAT
>NW_008337421.1:244148-270611 GCF_000622305.1 Nannospalax galili | reverse complement strand
TTGGGGGATTGTAAAAGTTGAAAAATTAGGCAAAGAAATCAACTTTTTTCTCCCTTAGGTGTTTGGAAAGAAGCAACATTTTCATCACAGAGTCCTTCTGAAATACTTTCTATGAAATCAAGGTGTGAGATGCTTTATATTCTTATTTCTATAGCAAACATGGTGTCCTCAGAGGAGTTCATGTACTGCTGAGATGGGATTCACTGGGTGCCAAATGCGGAGTGAAAGTCCAAATCGCTCCCCACACGCAGGCTGCCGTTCTCTCTGAGATGTAATTTTTAAGACCTAATTACAAAGAAGTATCATTTTCTACTCCGTGAAATTCTTTTTACCTCACTCTCTGTCAAATGTTCTGTGACATACAATGCTCACTCTGCTAGAAAAACCAGTATTCTCTTAATTTAGAAAAGTCATTTAATTAAGGGCAGCTTAAAGCTGCTCAGATGCCTAAAAAACTGTGATCGCCCTACATAGAAGCGAGAGCCCATCAGAATGCTGCATTTTGATAATTCTGCACTGTTGTGAACGATACCTTAACAGATCTAGAAGGAACAGAACATGAAGAGGAAACTTGTCCATTCTTTGACAGTGTCTGAAGTTAACCAAACCATTCTTAGCTCTAAGCATAGTGATTATATGTGATCCAGAGATACAGAAATAGAGAATCAGAGAGGTAAGACTTACTACACTGAAATTTCTCTTCGATCAGATTCCTTTTAGTCTTCTGAAGTTTGTTTCAGATGTCGTGCAGGGACTCTCTGGAAGTGGTTTCCTCAGCCTGACCTATATTCACCATCTGAAGCTCTCCCCTGGGTTTAATTTTCCTCATCTATACTTGGGGAGGACAAGAATCACAGAACTAATTTATGTTGGACATCTCTCGGGGATGTCTTTGCTAAGAAGGCTTTCAACTATTAGATATCTGCAAATCAGAACAGGGAAATGAGAAACTTCAAACATATCAACCAGGCCTGGGGACACATGCCTTTAGTCCCAGCACTTGGGAGGTAGAGGCAGGTGGATCTCTGTAAGGTCAGGCCAGCCTGGTCTACATAGTGAGTTCAGGTCAGCTGGGACTACAGGGAGACCCTGTCTCAAAAAGACAAAAAAAAGTTGGGACTGTAGAGATGGATCATTGGTTAAGAGCACTGCTCTCTTGAAGAGGACCCAGGTTCAATTCCCAGCACCCAATGCCAGCTAACAGCCATCTGTAACTACAGTTCCAGGGGAGCCAACACCCTATCCTGGCCTCCACAGTCATTGCACACATGGGCGTACTTACTTACATGCAAGCAATACACTCATTCACAAAAAATTTAAAAAATTAAATAATTTAAGATAGTAACACACACTTTCCCTGGTCTCCAGTGTTTCTGAGTGTCTACTCTGTGCAGAATTCCAGTCTTTTGCATACAAGTCTCAAAGATGACTTAATACTAGATATCAGTGTTCTTAAGTTTTAAACTCCAAGCCTTAGAAAAAGTTAGTGCAAAGGAGCAACCCAATGCATTGGCCAAATTCTTTGTTAAAAAATCTTTTATTAAATTTGTTCTGTGACAATTAAAAAAAAGAAAATGTGTTCAGCAATATGAATGCTGGTTTTGTTCCACATAATGAGATTTAATTAACATTTCATTTCTATAGTTTAAATTAATTGAGTCAAATCTGTGTTCTCTCTTTGGCCTGGTTTCTGTCACTCAGCATACATACTTTTACATTCATACATTACACACATTGTGTCATGTCCTATCACACACTCCTTTTTATTGATGACTAGTATTTAATCATATCTGTATAGCTCAATGTTATTCTTTGGGTTGTTTCCAATTTTAGATGAATACAGATAAGTTTAACATGCATATTTTCACAAATCTCTGTGAGATAAATATTTAAAATTTATTAAAATGTGCTTTATTATATAGACTATGGCTTGAATGGTAGGTGTATTGTGTGCCATTTCAAAATGGTATGAATCTAAATACTTCAGCATTATTTAAGACATCAGAATCAATAATAGAATGATCCAGAACGTTTCTTGAAATTACCATTCATTAGAGACAAAAGCACACCATTTGCTTATCTTTGTGCTAGTCAGATTACTTGTTTTCATTGACCAAATATATGGTAATACATTTCCATTTCACCTATAACTACAGTTCCTGTCCCTTCTTGAAAAGTTTCCAAAGTTTTAAGTCCTCTCTGTTCACTAAAGTTGTATGATCATGGTAAAATGATATATAATAGGACAAAAGTACCCTAAAATAAGTAAGTACTGAACTTGTTTTCAGCATTCTACTCTGACTACAATGGGACTCGATAAAAGGTGAAATATGAATTTTTAAAATTTATTTAATTTTTGGTCTTTTTGAGTCAGGGTCTTTCTGTGGTCCCAGTTGGCCTGGAACTCCCTATGCAGACCAGGCTTACCTCAATCTAACAGAGGTCTGTTTGCCTCTGCCTTCTGAGTCCTGGGATTAAAAACATGCACCACTGAAGTTTACTTCATTTCCTATATTAAAGCAATATGTCACAGAATGAAATAAATGGAATATACGAATAATGCCTATTTATAGAAGAGAAACTCTACACAAACATGTTTTGTTGTATTTTTAAAAAATGTATTCTTTGGAAAATTTCATGCATGTATTCAATGTATCCCGATTATGTTGAATTTTCACTCTCTCCTTCAAACTACCTCAGCCTTCCCCAAGACATCTCACCTCCAGCTTTACATTCTTTTGTTTTTTAAGACCTACTGAGTCCAATTAGTGCTGCCCATATGTACCTGGGTAGGAGGTCATCCACAGGGGCATGGGCGACCTATCAGTGGTTATTCCACAAAAGAAGAGTGGCTTTCCTCCTCATCAACTGTCAATAGCTTCACAGCTAGTGGTAAGGCCTTGGGAGCCCTTCTTCCTCCATGCTGGAATGTTAAGTGCCTTAAACTTTTGTAAATAATCAAACCTATTGTGAATTCATGTGTAGAGCAGCTGTGTCATGTGCAGAGAACAACATTTCACAGCACTCTTCCCCATCTCCCAGCTCTTGCATTCCTTCCACCCCGTCTTCCATGAGGCTCCCTGAATCTTGAGGGGGAAGGTTTAATACAGATGTTCCATCTGTGCAAAATATTCAGTCACTTGTTCTCTGCACTTTGTAGCAATTTTGAATCTGTGCGTTAACTCTCTGCAATAAACTTCTCTGACTAAGATGGAAGGCAGCACAAATCTATGTATATAAGCATAAATATTTAGAAAGTAGTATGACAACACGATCATTTAGCAAAAACAGTATTAGTTGGACGTGGTGGCACACACCTTTAGTCCCAACACTTGAGAGGCAGAAGCAGGTGGATCTTTGTGAGACTGAGGCCAGCCTTGTCTACATAAGAACTTCCAGGCCAGCTGGGGCTATAAAAAGAAAAAAGAAAAAGAAATATCAATAGTTTCTTGCTTTGGGTCCATGATCTCTGTAGCCATTTTGACAACGTTTAGAGTACTAGGTATGAATTCCCTCCTCCAGAGCAGACTCAAGTCAAGGAAGCAGTTGCTTAACCAAATAAACAGTGTTGCCACTATTATACCACTGAGCACATCTTGCCAAGGATGCTTTATTAACTGGAATTGTTAGTGCTTTGATGGTATTCATAAATTGCTATGTTAGTTCTCTAGAAAACAACATTCATTTTATACAACATATTTTATAGTCAAATTAACTTAGGGGAAAGTCTTTGTGTTTCTGGGATGTATAACTTATTTTAAGAGGTGGGAGCTGGCTGGAGTGATGGCTCAGCTGTTAAGAGCACTGACTGATCTTGCAGAGGACCCGAGTTTGATTCCCAGCACCCACATGGTGGCTACGAACCATCCTTAACTCCAGTTCCAGGGGAATCTGAAGCAGTGCATTCATATGGATGCAGTCGTGCTTGCCTGAGCATGTACATGTGCAGGTTCACTCAGTATTGGACGTAAAGATGCAACCTACTGTGCCTGGACTTTACATGGGTTTGGGGAATCTGAACTCATGTCCTTATGCTTGTGCATCAAACACTTTACTCACTGAGCCATCTTCCCATGTCTTTTTCTTTTACTTTTAAAGACTATAAAGTGTCCATTGGAGGCAATCAGGAAATGAACACATTTTTCTCTGCATTACTGTTTTCTTAGAATATACCAGAAATGAGTGTTGACATGAATATTAATATTGTGAGGAAAGAAAGAACCAGATCCCAACAAAGGAAACCAGTTAACCTGAATAGGAAAAGGGATGTGCGCCCCAGGAACTCAGTTTGCTTCCTGCTTTAACAAATGTCATTTGAATATATTTTAATCTATACTGACATGTATGCATGGGTAGGTAGATGGGTAGATATGTATCAGTACATTAAAGGTGAAGTTAGAAAGATAAAGCAGTCACAAGTGACAGGCCTCAGAACACTTAAATGTCAGAGTTCTGTTTTAACTCCAATATTATATTTCCTTTGTCTTCATTAAATTTTACAAGGAGAATGACCCATTGTCTTCATCTGAGCTGCATTTAAATTCAGTCACAGGATCGATTGTTTGGTGATAGGTCAGGTGGAGAGCTCACTCTAAATGATTAATACAAAAATAAATATTGGTAGGCCATTACTATTATTCTGAGGAGTGGTCTAACATAACATATGAAGATATTTGCAGTAAAAACTAGAGTGTCTAATCAGGGAGAAAAGAGACACCATTTTATAATGCTATGAATTAGCATATGAGAAAACCCGTTAAAATTAGCACTATGAGATGGCTTTATTTCCAAAAACTCACTTATCTCTCCCTATGGATCTCAGTTTTATACAGAATAAAACTAATAGCCCAGTTTAACATCTAAGCTTCTTTTCAGGTCAAATATTATTGAATCTATTTAAATGGTTTGATATCATCTTTCAGATCTAAAATTTAACTTATTTAAAGTTTATTTATTTTCTAATTTTAATTTAACTTTTGACCAATTTAAATAGAAAGATCAGATACAACTTGTGTGACAAATGTTGAAAAGTTAGAGACAGCATACAGAGTTAGAGAAATGAATTGCAAGTTATACATTTGACAAAGAGTTCAAATCCTGAATATTTAAGGAACTGAAAAATCTCGATAGCAAAGTCAAACAAACAAAAAGCACAAAAACTAAAACTGAAAAAGCAAAACCCACATCAACTTGATCTTAAATAGGTGACAGATAGAACTAGACATTTCTTCAAAGAACATAGACACGATGACAAACTGCTTAGCATCATTTGCTCCTAGGAAAATACAACCAAATCTGCAATAAAATACAATTTCAGTACAGTAAAAGCAGACATCACTAAAAAGACAAAATATAGCAGTTCTCGTGAGGATGTGTAGAGAAAAAACCTTTTCATACATTTATTGGATTATAAGTTAATGCAGCTGTTATGAATGAAAAGATAGAAATCAACCAAAAACTTAAAGAGTCATGGAAAATGCCTTCAGTCCCAGGACTCAGCATACAGGAGGCAGAAGCAGGCAGACCTCTGTGAGTTCCAGGCCAGCTGGGGCTATGGGAGACCTTGTCCCAAACAAAACAAACAAAACAAAGCAAATTAGATTGAGTATTACCATAAAATCAAACAATCCCAAATATCTCTGGCTATATATACTAAGGACATGAAATCAGAATGTTGAAATTACAACTGTACTTTTATGTTCATTGCAGAACTATTCACCATAGCCAAAAATGGAGGAAAAAAAGCCCCATTGATACCCATCTAAAAGCATGTGATACACACACACATAGAACACTAAGAAGCCATGGAGAACAAAATCTTGTAATTTGTAAGATTTGGAGGAGCTGGATAGGATGGGTCAGCCCTGTAATAGCAGCACTAGGGAGGCTGAGACAAGAGGACAACCACGGTCCCGAGACTGGCTGGGCAACGAACAAAATCTTGTAATTTGTAAGATTTGGAGGAGCTGGATAGGATGGGTCATCCCTGTAATAGCAGCATTAGGGAGGC
Organism: Nannospalax galili; assembly: GCF_000622305.1. Taxonomy (NCBI): domain Eukaryota; kingdom Metazoa; phylum Chordata; class Mammalia; order Rodentia; family Spalacidae; genus Nannospalax; species Nannospalax galili. The sequence continues at coordinate 264,601 of NW_008337421.1, read as the reverse complement.
CGAGACAAGAGGACAACCACGGTCCTGAGACTGACTGGGCAACATAGTGAATTCTAGGTCAGCCTGCCTCAAAATAAACGGATAAAGATTAGCTAGACCTGGAGATCATCATGGTCAGTGAAATAAACCAAGCTAACACAGACACACTGAATGACGTCACTCCTATGAGGAACCTAGGTAATTTATCCTAATTGTTGTTGGGAGTACAGCAGTGACAGCTAGGGTTTGGCGGGGATGAGAAGGGAGTTTTGTTGAAAAACTGATTTGTTGGTAGGAAGTGTTATTTAGGGGTATGTAAGAAGGGTCATTCATGACTCCAGATAACCACTTTTACTATAGGCTTTTCAAAGCTAGTGAAAAGGAACTGCCTCAAAATAAACGGATAAAGATTAGCTAGACCTGGAGATCATCATGGTAAGTGAAATAGACCAAGCTAACACAGACACACTGAATGACGTCACTCCTATGAGGAACCTAGATAATTTATTCTAATTGTTGTTGGGAGTACAGCAGTGACAGAGTTTGGGGAGGTCGAGAAGGGAGTTTTGTAGAAAAACCGATTTGTTGGTGGAAAGTGTCATTTAGGTGTATGTAAGAAGGGCCATTCATGACTCCAGATAACCACTTTTACTATGGGCTTTTCAAAGCTAGTGAAAAGGAGTATGAACGTTTCACCCCACATTAATGATGTCTGAGGTTAATATGTTTAATTTGAATTACACAATGTATGCATAAATTACCACATTAGCACTAGCATATACATTTTTATATTTTTAAATATGTTATAAGTAAAAGAACTTTGAAACCAGAAAAATAGTACTATAAGTTGACAGGAATAATTTTGTGAGGGATTATTATGCATTGAGTTGTTGCATATAAAACCAAATCACAAATGACAAAGCAAAAAAAACAGATAAAGTGAACATTATTAAAGGGAAGAACTTCAATACGTGTAGCAGAGAAAGAAGAAAGACAGTCCCAAGACTGAGAGGTAATATTTGAAAATTATATGTCTTATGAGAAACTCCTACATAGAATTTATATCTTTAAAGACTCAACCATAAAAAACCCCTCAAATCCAATTACAACATGACCAGAGGATCATAGCAAAGAAGTCACAGTGGCAGGAGCTCAATGGGGTTGGTCAAGTCATACCCAAAAGCAGGGAGAGGACAATAAATGAAAATAATCAACGAACAACAAAACTAATCAACATAGTGATCATCTGCTTTGAATATGTCAATTTTTAATATATTAATTGGTTTTATTGGCATTTGCCTAATTGATATTAATTGATTGATGATATTGATCAGTTTCATGTAACTGTTAGATATATGTAGTCTTCTTTCTTACTGAATTTTTGTGTATTTTGGACAATACATATTAATCATATTTAGACCCCTCCCCATCTGTCCTCCTCCTATCCCCCCACTGGATTTCATGCATTCTGTCATACATATTAAGGCCTGTAGAGTCAAGTTTGTGTCCTTAGATGTCCCTTGGTGTGAATTTATCCACTAGAGCCTGATCACCTTATTTAGCATCATTCCCATAAAGAAGATCAACTTGGGTAGGGTATAGTGGCACACGCCTTTAATCCTAGGACTTGGGAGGCAGATGCAGGTGGATCTCTGTGAGTTCAAGGTTACCCTGCTTTCCATAGCAAATTCAGTCTGGCTGTGGCTACAGGGAGACTCTGTCTCAAAAGGACCAAAAAAAAAAAAAAAAAAAAAAAAAAAAAAAAAAAGATCACCTCTTCCTTACCCAGCAGTGATCAGCTGCCAATCGTTCCTTAGCTAAGGTCGGGCTTCTTACCTATTGTGCAGCTGTAGGCTAGGTGCTATAAGTTCCTATGAGCAAGTTCCCAGTTACCTGGAAAACTGTTTCCCTGTGATGGTCCAACACCCTGGTTCTTACAATCTTTTTACCCCTCTTCCACAATGGTCCTCGAGCCCTGCATGGCTGAGGTATAATATAGGAGTCCTATCCAGGGACATGCACTTTTCAGTCTCTTATTTTCTACATTTTGTCCAGTTGTATTTTTCTGTGCTAATCACCATCTATTGCACGAGGAAGCTTCATGGTGAGAGTCGGGAGATGCATTAATGTTCTCTCTGCCCCCTGTTCTGCCGTGTTCTCTGAAACTTAGGGGTAGAGGTTGAATTGCAGATGTGTCACGTAGGGCTGGGCATCTCACAGGCACTTATTCTCTGCATCTGGCCAGTTGTTGAATGCTGTAATGATCTCCATTTCTTGCAAAAAGAAGCATCTTAATGAGTAGTAAATAGTATACTTGCCTGTAAATATAAGGATACATATTTAGCATACAGTACGAAATTACATTTGTCTGAGATGTGACAGACATTAAATTTTACCTTAGGATCTATGATATCTCCAGCCTTGTGTGTTTGGGTATGTTTACAGTACCACCCATGAGTTCCCTCCATTGAGTGGGGTTTTAAGTCCAAACGGATAGCTGTTTATTAACCCAAGATAAAAGTACCACCAATGCAACCAATAGATATAGTTTGCAGCGCTGATCATTGTGGTTATTAGGCTTTACAGCTGGATTGGACCACTGACTGATTGTCTCCTTTAGCAGCTTGCATAGTATCTTTTGGTACTATGAGAGGGAGTCTTCAAGGAGGAGGCTTAGAAGTCAGTTCCAACTCCGTTGCTCTAAGACCTGTGTCTGAGTCTGGACTGTTTTCAGCAATAGGAGCTTACCTTTAAGTTTTGGGAGGTAATCAAGGACTGTGGCAATAGCCTATGTATTTTTGGAGTCTCTTTGAATACCCTGACCAACAACTCGAAGGGGGATTTCTCCTGTCTGACAGTGTGTTTCTTGTTATATAGCCTTTAGCTATATACACACACTCATGTGTAGGTATTGTGTATTTTTCAGTAGGCTTTTCAACTAACACATTTCCCTCAGGCTTTTCATACAACCTATTATTTATCAGTCCTATCTCTTCCTCTGTATGACCCTCCCTCCCCAGTTATAACCCCCCATTTTCACCATTTTACTCTGATAGTACAGATTCTCTGTGTTTTATTACTAATGTAATTTTTATTGAATATTGGTGTATTTCATACAGCATATCTTAATCATCTTTATACCCCCTTCTGTATTGGCACCCCCCCACATCCCCCAATGCAGCCTCTACACCTAAGGCTCACAGAACATAGAACAAGGGGTAAAGAGAACACTAATGCACCTCTCAATTATCATCAATGAAGCTCTCTCAAGCAACAGAGGGCCAGGAACACAAAATGTCACAAATAGCCAAAGCAAAGAGAATTAATCTGTAGAGTGTGGGTCCTTGGACAGGACTCCTACATTAAACTCCACCCACACAGGGCTCAGGGACTATTGCAGAAGAGGGGCTGAAATATTTTAAAAGACATGGAGAAGATTCATGTCCATATGGAAAGAGTCATATAGGCACCTGGGACCTTGCTCATATGAAAATTAGTTTTTCTTTAAATGCACAGTACCTGATGTGAACAGAGGTTTGAAATCTGGGGCCCTATTCCAGTTGCCTCAAAGGTTAAAGACTGAGATGCCACAGCAGCATGCTTGGAAGGGGAATAAGCCAGAGTAAGTGCTGCCCTGTTCTCTCTGAAGACTAAACACCATTCTCTGAGATTTCAAGGACAGCTACCAATCAGGGTGCAAGAGGCATATGGAACACCAATTGAACCCGAAAAGAAGTGCCCCACATCACATAATATTCCAAACTAAAAATGCAGAACAAAGTAAAGCTGTGCAAGGAAAAGTTCAAGTCACAAATAAAGACATGCCCATCTGAATAAGAGCTGACTTGTCAAAGGAGAATATGATGCAGCATATAAAAATAAAGTAGCTTTGGACTGATGCTCTACAAGTCAACAAAAACACACAGATACCAGCCCAGATGCTTTCTTCAGTAAGGCCACTCCTCATAAAATATCTCAAGATAGCACCTATAAATGGGGACAAAATGTCCAAATACTTGAAGCCTATGGGGGACATTCTCAGTCAAACAACCCAATTGCACACACTGCTCTTTATAGGTTCATGACTGTATAAAATGCAAAATGCATTCAGTACACCTTCCAAAGTCCCCATAGTCTTTACCAGTCTCAATACTATTCAAAGGTCCAGAGTCCAAAGTTTGTTTTGAGACTTAAAACAATCTCTTAACTATAAGACCTTATAAAATCACAAGACAAATTACACACTTCTGACATACAGTGGAACCGAATCCACATTCCCATTCCAAGAAGAGAAATGTGGGCATCTCGAAGAAATGCTGGACCAAAACAAGATGGAAAACCAGTAGGACAAACACCAAATCCAGTAGCTCCGTTTCTGACTTCTGGGACTTTATTTCTAAAGGGGTTAGATGGCTCAGGCTCAGCCCCTGCAGCTTTGTTGCATGAAACACACACCTCTCTCTTGGGTGGCACCTCTCCCTGTATGCATCTGTCATTGGCCAATGTCTCACAGTTCTGGCATCTTCAATGTCTTCTTGAATTCTCCACTTGCAACCAGGATTCACTGTCACAGCTTCACACAGTGGCTTGTCAGGGCCTACTTTATGCAGTAGTACCCCTGCTGCATGCTTCCCGGCCTTGGTGTTTCTCTCAAACGGTGGAGGAAGAACCAATGGACCCTTCACTCTTACATCTTTCATGCCTCTAAAACCAGCACCCCATGAATGTCACTGCCAAGTTCTGCTGCTGAGCTGGGATGGACACTGGCCTGCTTTATCCATATTATCAGCTTTTTAATTTTTTTTGTCTTTTTGAGACAGGGTCTCCCTGTAGCCCCAGCCATTCTGGAACTCACTATGTGACCAGGCTGGCCTTGAACTCACAGAGATCCACCTGTCTCTGCCTCCCGAGTGCTTGATTAAAGGTGTGCACCATCATGCCCGGCTATTATCAGCTTTTTTAAAGAAATTTTTTTTTATTGAATTTTTGTGAAAAATTCAGAAAATTATCTTTGTAACTCCTTCCCCTTTGGCACCATTCTATATTCTCACTGGAGTTCATACCTTCTGTCATTCGTGTTAAAGCCTAACATGTAAAGTTACTGTCCCCAGATGTCCCTCAGTGCAAGTTCATCCACTGGGGCCTGGTCAGCCTATCTATAGTGCCTTACTTTAAGAAGATCATCTCATTCTCACCCAGCAATAATCAGCTGCCAATGATTCTTCGACTAAGATGGGGGTCTTCTGTTTATTTCCACAGTTCTGTGCTGGGTTTTGTCTGCTTACATTTGCATGGGTCTTGTATGCTGACACCATTTCTGGAGGTTTCTATGAGAAGAGTCCCAGAAGCCTGTAGGACTCTATTTATATATGGTCATGCACCTCCTCCCTGGCTCTTACAATCTTTCTGCCCCTCTTCTGCAATGATCCCTGAGCCCTGGGTGGACAGATTTTAATAAAGGAGTCCTGTCCAAGGACTCACACTCTGCAGCTTTTTATGCAGTGGTTTTCTAGGAGCAGAAAACACCTACTGCATCTTCCTTTTGCAGGTTGGAGTCTTATCTGGGTGTGGTCTGGCCCTGTTGGTATTATTTCCATTCTTTATGTGCAAATCTTGAGGTTTCTTCATAATTGCTCTTGTCTCCGTATCAAAGTGATCCTCTTCTTGAGCACATGCCTCAGCTCCAACATTAATCTTCCTAGTGCTCTTTTAAAATCCCACCTGTGCGTTCTGCATTTATTTCTTCCCCATTCCTTTTCATTGTAGATCTCCACTAATATTCACCATTGATAACTACACCACCATTTCCATACTAGGCTATCTTGAAATTTCCTCTGAAAGAAACTAGTGCATTATTTTTCAACTTAGCCAGGCAAGTGATTAGGCTGTGGGAAGATACAGCCAGATGTTTTGCCAAAACATCCCAAGTGCTGCTTATTTCCATCTGGAATTACTTTGCTCTTAGCAGTACTTTCATCCAAATTTCTACTAGAACACCCCATTAAGGTCTGCTTACAGCAATTGACCAGCTTTCTAGTCCAAAGTTCCAATATAATACAATATAGCTAGAGCAATAGACAAATAAGGGAAAGAAAGGGGATGCCAATTGGAAAAAAGAGGTCAAATATCTTTATGTGCAGATGATGTGATTCTTTCTATAAAAACCCTAAGCACTTCACCAGAAAACATATAGACCTAATAAACATATTCAGGAAAGTAGCAGCAAACAAATATAACACACAAAACTCAGTAGCATTCCTATTCCTAAAAGACGAACATACTAAGAAAAAATTCAGGAAATAATCCCATTCACGATAGCCTCAAAGAAAATACCTTGCAATAATCTAAGGAAGTGAAACACTTGTTCAGTAAAAATTTTTGGACTTTGAAGAAGGAAATTGATGAAGATACTAGAAGATGGAAAGACCACCCACTCTGATCAGGTAGATTTCAATGACAGTGTTTTTCACATATACTAATTAACATGAAGCAAAGTTTTTTATGCTTGTTACTCAAATACAACTCATTTTCAATTCATTTTTTGTGTGTATTTCATACAGAACATCCCAAACAATCCTACTCATCTCTATACCTCCATCCCAAATGGCACCCTCCCATACCACTTCCCCCCACTGGAGCCCATGTACTCTGTCATCCCTGTTACTGTCCAATATGTTGTCAGCACCACCAGCCATTCCCCAGTGCTTGTCCATCCGCTGAGTCTGTCAGCCTACCTAGAGTTCCTTGTTTTAGGAAGATCAGCTCTTCCTCACCTAGGAGCACTCAGTTGCCAATATTCCTTTAGATAAGATTGGGATCTGCTGTTCATTTTCCCAGTTCTATGCTGGGTTACTGTCTGGGAGTCTATTGGGCCACCCTGGTCAACAACTCAAAGGAAGGTATTTCCTGTCTGGCATTGTCTCTTGTTATGTAGCCTTTAGCTATACACCTAGACCCTTAAAGAATTTTATTGATCCCTTTAATCTTTGGTTGTACTTTCCTTTTGGGTGTTTAAGACCATACAGTAGGCCAAGATAAACCAATTTACTTTTACTCTTAAGGTCGTTTGAGGATCTGTTCCCCAGGGGTCACATTGCCTTGGGAGGAGCCCCTGGCTCCTTTATTTTACCAGTTCCATCTATGTGAAGATAAGTCAAAGGTCCTACACAACTGTGGCTGGCTTCACTTGGAAGCATAGAGGAAATGTTTCCTCTGTGTTGACCCTCCACTTTGTAGACTGGTCACTGGTTTAAGTCCATCTAATGGGGTCTCTATGAGCCCCTTGATCAAGAGGACAGATGAATCACCATAGTTACAGAACATTTGAGAGATGCTTATAGTCCTCTGGAACTTAGTTGACCTTGGAGGACAAGGAGCAAAAACTGTTCTTTAAGTCCCTCTGATCAAATTAGTATAGGCCTCAAAGTATGGCTATTAAACATTCAAGAAGATTAGTTCCACTGGTCTAGTACTTTTAATTACCATGTGCTATGTAAATAAAGCTTGGGAAAAGACCGAAGATTCTCAGATAAACCTTGACCAGACATATATTATGTTCTTTGAGATAGATGTATGTATAATTTGTCAGTAGGTTGTTGGACTAACATGGTTCCCTCTTTTTTCTTTTAAACTAGCCAGACATTATTTACCTCTTGCACTGTCTAATGCTTCCACCATTGTTTCCCCATTTAAGGTGCCCCCATTTCTCCCATTTATCCCTTAATAATACCCTTCTCCTGTGATCCCACATCTCTTGAGCTCCTTCTTTCCCTTTATCCCCAAGATTCCTTGTATAGCCTCCCACTTTCCCCTTAAAATAACCCCATTTTTATCCATATCTCCCTTATTAACATCTGTTTCGTACTGTTCTTCTTTTTCTGATTGTTTCTTTTCCTTTACCTCCCTGGCTCCTTTTCATTATCCTGGTTCTGGTAGTTAGGCCTGGATACATACTCACTTATAAGGATTCGGTGATAGGATCCACACATGAGGGGAACATATGTTGTTTGTTTTTCTGAGTCAGTGTTACTTCACTTAGTATAACAGTCTCTAGTTCCTTCCATTTACCTGCAAATTTCATGATTTCATCTTTCTTTATTGCTGAGTAAAATTCCATCATATAAATGAACCACATTTTCATTATCCACTTGTCAGTTGAGGGGTACTTAAGTTGTTTCCATCTCTTAGCTATTGTGAAAAGAGCAGCAACAGACATGGATGTACAAGTGTCTCTGCAATAGGATGAGTTCTTTGGGTATATGCCAAGGAGTGTTATAACTGCATCAAATGGTAGGTTCATTTGTAGTTTTTTAAGAGTTCTGCACACTGCTTTCCATAGGGTTGAACAGGTTTTCAGCCCCACCAGCAGTGCATGAGTGTTTCCCTTTCCCCACATCCTCTCCAACATTTGGTATCATTTGTTCTCTTGATCTTAGCCAGTCTGACTGGGGTAAGATGAAATCTTAAAGTGGTTTTAATTTATATTTCCCTAATTACTAATGATGTTGAACACCTTTTAAGATGCTTCTTAGCCATCTTTGTTTCTTCTTTTGAGAACTCTCTGTTCAGCTCCTTAGCCTATCTTTTATTTGGGTTACTTCCTTTCTTTAGTCTTTGCTTTTTTGAGTTCTTTATATATTCTGGATGTTAAAAATTAATCCTCTGTTGGATGTGCAGCGGGTGAAGATTTTCTCCCACTCAGTGGGTTTCCTCTTTACTCCATTTTTTTTTTGCTACCCAGAAGCTTTTTAGCTTAATGAGGTTCCATTTGTTGATTCTTGACCAAACAATCTGGTACATATGTAATATTAGTCAGCTCTAAAGAAAAATGAAATGAACGGTACACTATAACATTCGGAGAGGAGAACAGGGAGTGATTTTAAAAAGCCGTGCTACTGAGCTCCAAGATGTGTAAGTCCCTAGAATCCTATTTCAAGATATAATACATTTTTATGCAAAATAAGTACTTAAAGGAGCAGGGTCTACATGTGATCTGTGTTTTAAATTATGTATTTTCCTTTAAGTCCCTCTGGTTTTTGCCCCTTGGTCTCCAAGAATGATCAAGGTCCAGGGGACTATGGAACATTGCTCAAAATGTCCTGTAAATGTGGTGAGTCACCTGTCCTCCTGTTCAGAAAGGACATGGAGACCCCACGAGATGGATTTAAACCAGTGTCCAGTCTACAAAGACGAGGGTCAACTTAGAGGAAACATCTCATTCATGCTTCCAAATGAAGCTAGACATGGTCAAATAGGACCTTTGACTTATCTTCACATAGATGGAACTGGTAAAAGAAAGGAGCTAGGAGCCCCTCCCAAACCCGAGGAACAGATCCTCAAATGACCTTAAGTGTAAAAATAAATTGATTTATTTGGGCCAACTGTGTGATCTTAAATACCCTAAAGGAAAGTTTAACCAAAGATTAAAGTCATCATCATACTTCTTTAAGAGTTCAAGGGATTACACTTCCCAGACATTAGGATTAAGTCTATAGAGAATTATTTAGACAATTATTTCTCATTGATGATTTTGTTCCTAATCAGAAAGTGCTGTTCAGATGTAAGACTTCAAATCTTGGTCTCCAATATTGTAGTGCCCACCTGTACCTAAGGGACACAATCAGCTATTTTGCTAAAACGATGGATAAATTTGTTTTCTCCTCTTATTTAGAAGATTTTGAGAGGGAACTGACACCGATTCTAACCACTCCAATAGCAATCAAAATACCTGAAAGCAAATCCTGAATCCATCACTCTAGAGTTCATCCTTGGAAGACAAAAAAAAAATGAGTAAGAACCCAATAGAGGGATGCTTTTGGTAGCCCTTGTCAAGAAATTCCAATGGACTATCAAATGAATATTTGAAAGTTGCCCTGTCCTGACTTTTTTTCTAGTTCCTTGACTAGAACTTGTCATGGTAGTTACTCTTGCCTTTACTTCTCCTTCACATTTCCTATTCACAGTTCAAGGACTTTCTTTTCCCCCTAGAGACAGAGTTATGTAATTTGGGAGTCTTTTAGATGGACCCACTGAAGGGGTACTCCAATTGCCTCACCCTGTGTCCCTGTTCAGCATGGAAGAAGCCAGAGTGGTCTGCATCCCAATTCCTTATTGGCAATTTGGGTAACCCCTTCAGAGGATGGTGTGATAAGAATAGGAGGTAGGAATTGGCTAGGCAGTTAGGGTAAAAAGACCCCAAAAGAAAAGTAGCCAGTTTCTTGGCTAAAAGTCAAAATGTCCTTGGCACTGTTAATAAAATACTGTGTTCCAAAGGCCAAAAATGTTGAAAGTGTTTGGGAGCTTGTATCTAATCCTTAAAAGATTTTAGTGTTATTGCTTCAGAGGAGGGAATGGTAGAGTACCAGAAAGCCCCACAAAAATAAATAAGTGAAAGAATAAAAAAGAAAAAGAAAAACGTGATGAGGAGAGATGGGAGGTGTTTGAAGGGAAGGAGTGGGCATGGATTTGATCAAAACACCTTATATGCATGTATGAAATTCTCAATAAAGTTTTTGTAAAAGTTAAAAAATATGTATTTTAATTCTTTGAATGCTTCTGTACACTTTGGGTTTTTTTGGCAAGAACTAATAATCTATAAGTAGAAAAATTCAGATACACTTGACAGAACATAAAAGTAGAACAGAATGGAAAGAGCATAGCAGGAAATGCTGGAGTCCTGTGAATTATTCCTTACCTGAAGATTCAAGGTAGGCATCAGAAAAGTCTACACAACTGAGTGTCATCTTCCATAGCAGAGGTCAATATCTCATCTCATATTGCAGAGAAATCAAATATACTAATGTTTCGGGCATTAGTATGAGGACTCATTAACTGCTGAAGGGGTTTAGGGGAGCAAGACTATTATGAGATTAATAAATCAAGTATGGGGATAATTCTTTTGCTAATATGAACTGGAAAGGAAACGGGCAACTTGACAACTGAAAAGTGAATCGTAGTCTCCCATGTTCTGGAAAAAAAGAACCATTGGAATAGTGACCTTACATAGCTTTAGGGTGGGACCTTTGAAGAAAGTCTCTCTGGAGGAATGTGTAGCACAATGGTCTTGCTTGGTGTTTCTGCAGGTGTCTGTCACTGATCTTTGTAAAAAGCCTCTTTGGAGGAATCTGTGATACTGTGGTCTTTGGAGTTGTCATTGGAGGAATCTGGGACTCAGTTGTCTTACTAAACCTTGTGTCCTGTGCAGTGCTTGGCATCTGGGACACATTCCAGATTTGAACATGGTGCTCTTCATGCAGTAGTTTAGGCAATGAAGCTTGGCAAGTGTGGAGAGATTTCTCTGAGGTATTGGTTAACAATAAAGCCATATTCCCTTATGCCATATTAGAGACTATCCAATATTTTTCTAGACTATAATCTTAGTTCTTGATTGTGAAGTTGAAATGCCTTAAGACAGATTCTGAAACTGTAAAATTCTTTAATATAAGACACACTTGTGGAAAGTTCCCAAGTAAGCTTGGCAAGTGTGGAGAGATTTCTCTGAGGTATTGGTTAACAATAAAGCCATATTCCCTTATGCCATATTAGAGACTATCCAATATTTTTCTAGACTATAATCTTAGTTCTTGATTGTGAAGTTGAAATGCCTTAAGACAGATTCTGAAACTGTAAAATTCTTTAATATAAGACACACTTGTGGAAAGTTCCCAAGTACTTACATGCTTGATATGCATTTGTGAGTATGCTCTTCAACATGTAATGAGGTCATGACCCAATAAACCCATTACAAATCATAAATGAAAAATTCATTTAATACACCGAGAGTATGAAACAGCATATCTTTTCCTAACATTCTAAATGTACTCAGAATGCTTATGTTATCTTACATTTGGGTACAATGATTCAATACAAATCCAATTTTATAGCAAGATTCTATGTCATGTATTTATTGAATAAGATGCCTAAAGTTAAAAAACAAAAATAAAACAAAACAAAAAAACAAACGAACAAACAAAAGAGTGGTTGTATGTGTATGTTTTCATATAATGGGAGAATTGAAAGTTCATTAATAATGCCACCATAAGTCAGAGACCCTGAGCATCTCAATGTCTATGTTTTTTGTTATAAAAACCACATTTTAAGTGTTCCAGGGAGATTGATCAGTTGGTAAAATGCTTGTCCTGCAAGCGTGAGGATCTGAGTTTGATTCCCAGAACCCATGTAGAATAGCTGGATGTGGGGTCACAATTTGTAATCCCAGTGCTGGGGAGGCAGACATAGGTGATACTTGGGACTTGCTGGTCAGCCATTCTAATCTTAGAGACTCCCAGATCAATGAGAGACATTGTCTCAAAAACAAAACACTGAGGATGGCACCCTGAGGACTGACACCTGGAGTTGACCTCTGGCCTCCTGTGAAAGCTCACACCCCTCCCCATAAACATGTGCACACAAAGAAACATATTCATACTTAAAACTGCATACAAACCAATGGAGGATGTATGTATTATTGGTCATAATGTCAGAGGTGTTAGTCCATGAGGGTGGGAAGGCATAGCGAGCAAAGACATCCATGCCGTGGCAGGGCAGGAGGCAAAAAGCTGGAATGCTGGCCATCCCATTCTCCTTTTTTCTCTTTTGTTTTTCTGGGCTTCCCACCATGGGATAGTTATGGTCACGCTCAGAATGGCTCATCGCTCATCAGCAATTTTTGTCCGGTAGCGCTCTCACATATACACCCATAGGCCTGCCTCATGCTCCTACATGACTCTAAATCCAGTAAGTTAACTATGAAAATTAATCACCACATATCGCATTATGACTGTATATATAATTTGAGCAATGATTCCATAATCATTGGGCACTCAACTATGATATCCAGAGCTACAATATCCAAGTCTAGAATTAAGTGACAATAAAAATTTTAACACATATGTATATTAGAATATTGCTAAATAATGGAATATGATCAAGTAATGTTCATAATAAAATGTCATTTTTGAATAGCACATATGTATATAATTTAAATTCATTTATTATGAGACAAAAGTGAAGGAGACATGGCAACAAGTGGGAAGTGTGCACTGGAGCGAATTGCTTGTATCTTGATTCACTTACATCATGGGCCAAAGAAATAGAAAATCAGTGTGGTCACATAATCTCTTTCCTGGGCACATCCATCAAAGAACTACAGACTAGTCCCTACAGCCAAAGGTCCACAGCACCTCTCAGTAGTGCCACGCTGTGGGCCAAATCTTTAATAGGTGGCCACTAAACATACTCAAGCCATTGACTGTAAGTACAACCAGTTTCATTTTCTGTGGTTTCCATTTTCATGGGTTTTATTTGTTCCCTTCATTTTCATCACCTTTGAGTAATCAAAGGTAAAATACAATTCTTATGGGTACGATTTCTCTTGCTTTAATTACTTACCCACTACATTTGCTTGGAAATATTAGTCTATTTATATTTAAAAGTCATTAATGGGTAAGAACCTAATATTAGGATTTTATGAACTATGATTGGAATATTTTCTAGTTTCTGTTCCTTCCATGCTCACTTGCTGTGTCCATTTTTAGATGTTTCATACAATATGCTTTTATTCCTTCATCCTTTTTCTACATCTTTGCTTTTTGGCTATCATGGAGCTTAGTTAAACATCTAATACTAAAATATCTGTTTTATGTTGATAAATATTAGTTTCTAATCCACATATTTAAGATGGTTTGTCACAATTAAAACACTATAAATCCACTAAAAATTATAGTTACTAAAATGGTTTTTAAAAACTGATGGATAATATTGCATTTATCATTTACAACATATTATTTTGAAATACATATACACTGTGGAATTTTCACTCAACCTACTTCATTCATTCATTCTTGAAATATCTTATTTGTGGTGTGAATATATCTACATTCTCTGTATTTACCAACTATAATATATAAGCATTAACTATAGTGAGTATGTTGTATAAGTAATCTCTTTAACTTATAGTTACTATCTAACTGTAATTTTCAATTCTTCTACAAATACATCTTAAACTCCCTTTCTTCCTGTCTACCTGATAATTCCAATAAATCTGCTCAACTTATTTTAAAAATGTCCTTTATAGGCTACATAACAAGAAACAATGCTAGACAGGAGGTACCTTCCTTTGAGTTGTTGGTCAGGGTGGCCCAAGATACTCCCAGACAGTAACCCAGCATAGAAATGGGAAAGTAAACAGCAGATCCCAATTTTATCTAAAGGAATGTTGGGAACTGATTGCTGCTAGATGAGGAAGAGCCGATCTTCCTAAAATGAGGAACTCTAGATAGGCTGACTAGAGTCAGTGGGTGGACTAGTACTCGGTGATAGCTGGGAGCACTGATAACACAGTGGACAGTAACAGGGAAAACAGTATATGGGCTCCATTGGAGGTGGGCTATGGGAGGGTGCCATTTTGGATGTGGGTATAAAGATGAGTAAGATTGGGATGTTCTGTATGAAATACACAAAAAATAAAAAAATATATAAAATTTCCTTTTGATAGAATTTTTGGAAATTTTATTCAAAATATTTTAATAGTGTTTAGATCCTCTCCCCTATTTGAACTCCCCATACAACACCTACCCAGTATTTTATATATAAAAGTATACAGAATCAAGTTTGTGTCCTTAAAAGAGACTCTTCCCGTCACAGCAGTCATCAGTTGCCAAAGTTTCTCAGTAGGGTTGGGCTTTCTTACCCACTTCCTTGTGTCTATGCTGGGATTTTGTCTCACTTTAGCTTAGTGGGGATTTTTACATGATGTCACCATTGGTGTTAGTTCATATGAGTAACTTCCCAGCTGTCTGGAAAACTCTTGTTTCCTTGTGGTCATCCACCACTTGTGGCTCTTACAAACTCTCTGCCTGTCTTCCACAATGATCCCTGAGTTCGTGAAGTCGGAAGTTTGATATAGATGTCAAATCCAGGGGTACTCACTCCGCACTCACTTTTTCTCTTCATGTTGGCCAGGTGTGGGTTTCTGTGTTAATTACCATAAGGAATCTTCTCTGGGGAGACTTGAGACATGTATTAATATGCGGCTATAACAATAATTCATCAGGAATCATTTTCATTCTTTATCTAGTTGGCAGATAATACTACCAGGCTCTTCCCTTTGTCCTATGACTTGTGTATTCACAGGTTCCTAGGTCTGACATCAATGTCAGGTATGCGTTCCATTTTATGAAGTGGGCCTTAAATTTAATTAGAAAGTGATTGGTTACATCCATAATATTAATGCAACTATTGCACCACAGATTATATCTTGCCTATAGTTGTTGAAACATGCAGGATTCACAGGTGAGTAAGATTAATGATTATTTTTTTTTCTTCTGGTAGTATGCATATCACCTTCCACCACTATATCTATATCTATATCTATATCTATATCTATATCATCTATCTATATCTATATCTGTATCATCTATGTCTATATCTATATCATCTATATCTATATCTATCTATATCTATATCTAATCTATATCTACATATCTATCTATATCTATATCATCTATATTTATATGTATATCTATATCATCTATCTATCATCTATCTATCTATCTATCATCTATCTATCTATCTATCTATCTATCTATCTATCTATCTATCATCTATCTGTGTGTATATAAATGTGTGTGTGTGTGTGTGTGTGTGTGTGTAATTTTATAGTGGTGGGTTTCCATATGGCTCTTTCTAAAGGCCTTTAGTGTCTGTTTTCCTTTCCTGAATTCTCTTCTCTACCTTGACCTCCTATTTCCCATCCCAGTTAACCCTTCCTAGTTTATTAGTATGTATTATCTTTTTATATTACTGCATTCTATCTCCTCTCCCAGAAATTCCCTCCAAGACAATGATTTCAAAATAGCAAATATACCCACCACCAAACAGACACTGATTGATGAATCCTTCCCATTAGAAAAAAATAAATTAATTAAAAAATAAATAAAAAAATAAAAAGAAAATAGCAAATATAAATTTGTTCAAGGAACTAAGAGATGATATGAATAAAAGATTTAAGATTGTGAAGACATAAAGAATTAAATGAAATGGCTAAAACAATTCAAAACATGAGAATCAAATTCAATAAATAGAATCTCTGAAGATAAGTCAAACTGAAAATTAAAGATTTAAAAAATATTAGATGAGTGGATTAAAAGGAAGTAGAAGAAATGGAAAAAAACATCAGATCTTGAAGGCAAGATTGGGGAAATGGATCACTAAGTCAAAGAAAATGTTGAATCTAAAATACCCCTGTAATGGAAATGGCAAGACACCTGGGGCACTGTAAAGAGACCAAAGCTTTGAACCATAGGTGTACAAGAAGGAGAGGAATCCCAGGTCAAAGAAACCATAGAAGAAAACTTCCAAATCTAGAGAAAGAGATACCCACCAAGGTACAAGGGGGCATACAGAACATCAAGGAGACAAGACCAGAAAAGAAGCTGCCTACATAATGTAATAGCCAAAACACTAAATGTAAAGAACAAAGGAAAGATATTGAAAGCTTTGAAAGAGAAAGATCAAATCACATATAAAGGCAGGCACACCAGAATAGCAGCTTATTTTTCAGTGGAGACTATGAAAGTCAGAAAGTTCTGGACCCATATCTCACAAGTTAAGAAAGCACACAGATTTCAGCCTGGACTACTATGCCCAGCAAAACTGTGAATTTTAATCACAGGAAAAAGTAAATCTTTCCATGATAAAAGCAAATTTAAGGCTCTTCCCACTGGCTCTCCTTTGGCCTTGGCCTTGACCTGCTGAGGCTACCTGACAGTGGCTGACTAGCCTGGGTGAGTTACTCAGATCCCCCCATGCCCATCGTTCTGCTTTGGGACCATCTCTAGTCCCTCCCACTGCTCCAGAGCATGCTCAGGCCTTGTCTGCTAACTAGTAAGAACCAGCCCATTCTGTTCCTAATGACTGTCCTTGGGCCTTGGCCCAGTCATGCTGAGGTTGCCAGAGAGTGCCTGACTAACTGAGATAGTTAGCCAGATCCTACTGTATGGGGTCACCATTCCTTTGCCTTGTGACCAGACCCAGTTACTTCTTCCCAACATTCACACCTTCTTTGCTTAACATGTTAGAACTGGTCCACCTGATACCCATAACCTGACCTTGGGTCTAATCTCCATTGTCCTCATGCACAGCGCCTCACTAGCCTCCCCGGATCCATCCAATCCCTCCAATAAAAAGTCAAAGGCAATTAACTATTCATAGCAGATCATAAAGCAACCAAACAACATCAACAATATACCCAGAATCAAACTTCAAATCAGCAAAGACAAACATGAGTTTTATACCAGGAAACATAAGCAAAATAAACGCACATGTCCCAACCGCAAGTAAATAATTCAAATAATACGAAAAACTAAAATAATATGTCCCCACCAAACCCCAGCAGCCCCTGTAGATCTAAAATTACGCTTTGACTCCGACACAGTGAAGGTGGGTAACTTCACTACCCACTATCAACAATAGACTGCTCAATCAGACAAAAACTAAATACAGAAACCCTGGAGTTAACTAACACCATAAATTTAATGAACCTAATGGATAACTATGGAATATTTCACCCAAACATCAAAGAACACGCTTCCTTCTCAACAGCCAATTGGACTTTCTCCAAAACTGACCACGTATAGGACATAAGGGAAGTATCAATTTTTATTAAACTTTTAAAAAGTTCCACAAATGAGTAACACTAATGTTCACCTTTCTGTGCCAAGCCTATTTGATGCAGTGTAATGACTTCAGGTTCATTCATTTTGCCCCAAATGACAAGACTCCTTTTTCCCTCCCTAATAAAGTAGTCCATTATGCAAATAGATCACATTCTCTTTGTCTGTTCATCTACTCATTCATTTAGTGATGAACACCAAAGATTCCATATTAGCTCTTGGGAACAGGGCTGCAATAATTAAGAGAAAGCAAACATCTCCTTGACACACTGATTTTATTTCTTTTCATTTTTGCCAGGTAGTGGATCATTTAAGACTTTTATGTTCACTTTTAGTAATAGTTTATTGACTTTTGAGAACTCCATACAAGATAATTTGATCATATTTTGATACTATCCTCCCTATCTAGATCCTCTCCCATTTGACTACCTCCTCACTTCATGTCCTCTGTTTTCTTACAGGACTACCAAGTCTAATTTGTGCTACCCACATATTTTTGGGTATGGGCCCACACCTCAGAGCAAGGTCAACCAAGCTGGTGGTGACTCACGCTTAAAGAAAACCGACTATTCCTCTAAAAGCAGCTATCAGTTGCCAGTGGCACTTCAGTCAGGTTGGGGATACATGCCCCCCTCCTCTCCCTTCCCTATTCATGCTGGAATTTTGTGTGGCATGTGCAGGTCTTGAAACAAGTGATGACTGTTCGTATGTGCAACTGCCTTATTGTGTCCTAAAACGCTGTTGCTTTGTATTCATCCACTACCCCTGGCTCTCAAGCTTTCTGTCAAATTTTCTGCAATGATCCTGAGTATTGGGAGGACAGGGCCCTGTTTACGGCTGAGCACTCTGCATTCCTTTATTCTCTGATCATTGATCTGGTGGGTCTCTGTGGCAATCACTGTCTACTGCAAGAAGAATCTTCTCTGATGAGAGTTAATAGAACTATTAATCTATGGAAATAACAATAAGTCATTAAGATTAATGGTTCTATTAACTCTTATGATGCTCATTTTAGTCCCATACCTAGAAAAATGTGGTAATAATCATGTCACACACAACTTGCCTTAAATTTCCCCCACCAAACACCTTATTACATTACTTTTATATTCAGTCTCACTCAGGTTCTCAGGGAATGGGCAGAATGCAGTGAGATTACTTGAGGGAGCATCACATGATGCCTTCATCCCAGTTCCTCTTGGAGTCCTTGTTATCCTCTGAATTCTAATAAGCTCTGCTGTCTGTGATTCCCTTGGCACTTTTTCCTTCTAAAGTCCCACTAGAATTATTGCGTAAGCTCTGCTTGCAGCACTCTAAAGATTTTGTAGGTCAAAGTTCCAAACTTTCCCAGAGTCCTCCCACAAGTTACAAATTACCCAGAATCACCCGGTGGGGCTGTCACATCAACTAACCCACTCTTGATACTAATTTTCTGTATCAGTTACTTTTCTCATCGCTGTGACCAATTCCTGACAAATGACATTTTTAAAAGCAATGTTTATTTGTCTCACATTTCAAGTGTACAGCCCACCACAATATAGGGAAGTCAGGGTGGAAAGAGTGTGAGGCAACTGGTCACAGTGCATCTTCAATCAGGAAACAGAGAGATGGATGCTAGTGTTCAACTAGATTTCTCCTTTGTAATTCAGGCCAGACTTCAATACCATGGAATGATACCATGCGCAGTTAAGGTGGGCCTTCTTAACCTCAAATAATCTAAATATAGTGGGACCTGGTCTTCTGAGGAAAACAGCAGGCATCTTCTAATCAGCTGTGCCTACTTACAACAGACTGTAGCAATGGGTTTTTTTGACTGCTGACATTCCCTCAGAGAAGGAGGAGGTGGGGAGAATCACTAGACCCTCATCTTAGATTCCAGCCACTTCCCTCAGCTATTTGTTTGCAGTTCTGTCTTAAGTGCCCCTGGCCTGGAGGTCCTGTGGATGTTCTAGAATAAAAGCCCTGAAATGTTAATTGAAAGGGACTCTGTCTATATGGCTGTGGGGAAGCCATCATGAATGCTGGGTGAACACTTTTGCTGCTGCTTTTGGGTACTGCATATACCTGTAAGCAGCCCATCAGTACTCTGTAAGTAAGCCAAATAAACTCATTGGTTCCCTATGGTGGACTTGAGTGGAATCCTACACTGGTTTGTCCTTGTGGACTTATGAGTTAGGACTAGACACTGTTCATGTCTCCCTAGGGAAGGAATTTTCCCAACACTACAAAATCCCAAGCAGACATGTACAGAGCTTCATCCCTGAGGTGGTACTAGTAACTAGAAGGTTCACAATATTAACCATCACAAAACCCACAGCTTTTCAAAATTTATTTATTTTTATTTATTTTATTCACAGAGATGAGAATAAGGCATTGGATCTCCTGTAATTGGAGTTATGGACAGTTTTATGCCACCATATGGGTGCTAGAAACCAAACTCAGGTCCTCTCCAAGAGCAACCAGTGCTCTTAACTACTGAGAATTCTCTCCAGAATAGCAATATCCATAACTTAATATGTATGAAGAGGATGCTAACAGATAACGCTTGGTACTGAAAAGATCAGTTCTTATTAATTACTAAAGCCTAGATAAAATGGAGAAAATAGACTAACATGCTTAAATTGAAACTATGTAATATTTGTTTGCTGTGACAAGGTAATTATAACTTGTCATACATCTATAAGAGAAGGCAAGCTAGGTTTTTCATTCTTATGCAATTCTTTTAGAATATTCAGGAAATTTATACAAATTGTGCCTAACACACCAGTCCAATTTCTAAGGATATACAGAGATAAAACAGTATTC
>NW_008337421.1:214717-243584 GCF_000622305.1 Nannospalax galili | reverse complement strand
CTGGAAGAAGGAAAATAGTTTATGGTTTCAAATTTTTGGAGGTTAAATTTTAATTTCAAAAATTTATATGTAAATATTCATTTATCTTTACATGATATTATTATTTGAACAGAATAATAAGTGTACTCCAATTATTCATTCAAAGATAATGTCCAACGCCCCTGAAGTACTTAAATACTGCAGATTCATTATTATCAATATTCATGGAAATTAGATTTCAGAAATTTACACAAATACAGTACCAAAAAGTTAATAAATATATTTTCATTGTTATGAAACAAAATAAATAATCTAAAAAGTTAATAAATATATTTTCATTTTTATGAAACAAAATAAATAACATTTATTTTAAAGACTCAAACTTCTATAAAATTAATGAAATCTCATAAATATAGTATCAGTGAGTAATTATTCTTTATGTGGAGTGTCGCTTTTATTTCATTATATTTTCCATTTAGTATTGCTTTTTCTTATTAATATTTGTGTGTGATTCCAGATTGATGATAAACAGTATTTCATTGTCTATTGGGAAAACAATAATTTGGAAGTGAGGAGACATGGATACAGAAACATGTTTTATCAAGTTAGGGAAAATTGAACAGACATTAAGATCCCATCCTCCAGGATAGATTTATGTCAATTATAAATAATTACTAAGCTCAAGGTAAAAAAGGATGTTTGGGTAATACCCAAACAATGAACCGTCATTGCAGATATTAAATATTTCTGAAATCCACACAGTAGTTTCTGAATCTCTTAAAAGCAGTTTTCATGTCTTTATTTCTCAGTGTATAAATAGCTGGATTTAGGACAGGTGTAAAGACAGAGTAAAACAAAACAAGGAACTTTTCCATCCAGGTGATGCTGAGTGGCCACATGTAGATGAAGATGCAGGGTCCAAAGAAGAGCACCACCACCGTGATGTGGGCAGAGCAGGTGGACAGGGCCTCGGATGCACCAGCTTTAGAGCTTCTTGAGACAGTGAGAATATGTGAGTAGGTTATTAGCAACAAAATAAAGCAGGTCACTGCCACAACTCCACAACTGAGGTTTATGAAGATGTTTAAGGTGCTGTAATCCATGCAGACCAACTTCATTACTAGTGGTCTATCACAGAAGAAGCTGCCTACCTCCCAGGGGCCACAGAAAGGCAGCTGCACAATCACAAGAGTTTGACTTATGGCATGCACAAAACTGATAATCCAAGCTGTACCAACCAGCACAATGTACCTTTGAAGGCTCATAATGACTGAGTAGCAGAGTGGTTTGCCACACAGCAGTCATAGGCCATTATCACCAGTATCACCATCTCAAGTGCTGCAATGAAATGGGAGAAGAAGATCTGGGAAATGTAGCCAAGGCCACGTAGCGGGCATAGGCCATGACCACCAGAAGTACCATCTCAAGTGCTGCGATGAAATGGGAGAAGAAGATCTGGGACATGCAGCCTGCAAAGGAAATGGTCTTGTGCTTCCTGAGAAAGTCTGTGATCATCTTAGGTGTGGTGTTTGTGGAAAGCCACATGTCAACAAAGGACAGGTTGGCCAAAAAGAAATACATGGGGGAGTGGAGACGGGGTCAGTGATGACTAAGATGACAATGACAACATTTCCAGACACAGTGATCAGGTAAAGCAGGAGAAATACCACGAAGAGTAGGACCTGTGCATTCCATGACTGACAGAATCCCAGAAGCACAAAGTCTGACACGGCAGAATGGTTTCCTGCAGTCATGCTGCTCAGCGTCTCCTCTAAATCAAGTGTGAGAGACGATTCATTATCAGTTAGCGACGTGGAACAGGGTAGGGGATTGTTGTCCTCACGCTACTTCAGACCAGTACAGTCAATCACTACCATTTAATGTTTTCCTCCTTTTGTGTTATTGGTCTACGGAGCTATCACTGATTTATATTTTCTAAAAGGACAAAAAAGCTTTACGCATATAAGCAAATTATATTTTTCAAAAGTGCTGAACGGACATGAAATTAAATTTTCAGTGATTATAGATTATTCATTTTAATTGTAGTTTAATATTGCTTATATTATCTCTATAGAAATTCCATATTTCTCTAAGGTGAATGACATAATTTTTTAGTTTTCTTTTTTATTATCTTTCCTTAGGGATAGTGTCCGTATTTGTATCCTATCTTTTATGCTTTGAAATTCTCCCTGTGACTCCAGGGAGATCAGGTAAGAGTCAACTCTCATCATGAGCATACTTTTGCTTTCTCTCATAGAAGAAATTATTAGCATAAGTTGTGTTAGAAAAGATACTAATTTTTTTTAAAGATTTAGATAGCATATCTGTTTGTTTTGGATAACAGGGCATGTGATGATAGTCTCATCGCTTACAAACAAGGACACTTATAAAATAGATATTTACCTAATTTTTACAGAAAACATCCTGATGTTTTACCCAAAATAAATGAGCAACTTATGAGAAACATAAATATTAAACAACCTTTTCTTTTCTTGTATTTCTCTCTCTCTTTCTCTCTCTCTCTCACTCTCCTTATGTGTGTGTTTCAGAGAGAGAGAAAGGGACAGACAGTGAGACAAAGATAGTGTCTCTTGTAGCTCCTGTTAGCTCCCAGGTGGTCTGGAACTTGGTATGTAGATTGGGCTGGCCTCCATCTCATAGAGATCATCTAGTGCTGCTTCCCTGGGTGCTGGGATTAAAGGTGCATCACCATGTCCAGCCATCAACATTTTCTTTAAAACTCTTTTTCCTGTTCTTACAAATTGTTCCAGAAGTTTTCAGTCATTTCTAATAATCACTCTGCACCTGTTGAGAAAGTGGTAGAGAAGGAAGCTAACCATAAAGTTGGAGTCCAACAGTGTTTACATGATGGATTTCTGAAAAGAGGAATATGTATCTTCCTAAGAAAATTTCACGAATAAGAAATCAAATTTATTTTAAAAGTTATTTTGAAATTGTTATTATTTCATATTTTTAGAATAATTGTGTTACTCTGTTAATAATCATCATTATTTAGTCAAATTATTAAAAGAGCCTTTTGGTTAGATGCATTCTAGCCTTACTCATGTCCTCAATCACCCTGTAACCTGTAGCTAATCTAATGTTTGCTTCCATTGTTCATCTGTAAAAAGGAGGACACACTCTAATGGACGTGCTTGAAGAGAAATCAGAACAAGTAAAAAGCACTCAAGTTTGTAATCCTTAGTGAATGTTAATGCTATTCTCTCTTTTCAGTAAGTTGATCTTTGAGAAGTCATTTGCAAAGCCTGTTGACAAATATTTTAGACTTGGTACTTTCTGTAAATAAAGTACACTTTACAAACATCTACTACTACTTAAAAATTTCTTTAGCATATTCACACGCAGTCCTCCATTAGGGTATACCACTGTGAACAATTTCTACAAATATTTGATTTACAGAAACTATGTTTTCATCTTCTTCTGTGTCCTCAAGACGAGGAGTTAATATTCTGAAGACTCAGAAGAGGCAATGGGGCACTCTCTCCTTGTGCCTTGGAAATCTAACCTGTAACAAGGGAGATTTCCCAAGACAGAGTAAAGGTTCATTGTGAAATTGGTGAACTGAACAATTAGAGAAAGGAGAGAAATTGCCATTGTTTTAGAGGTATGAAAATAAACATTTTCAACCATTTATACATATAAATACACAAATATTTTTCTGTGATATTAACCTGATATTCTATGCATCTCCCAATTTTGAATTTTCATAAAGAGAAATTTGAAACAAAGAATTTAGTGCATTGCAATGACTGGGGTCTTGGGAGGGCTGGAAAAATCATCCTTGTACTATTCTGAATTGGGTTTCAGGTGTTTTCAAAGTAATATCACTTCTCAATCAATACATAGCATCTTATTTCTCTATGTAAAAACTTGTCTTTCATGCAGTGTTCGCTTGGAGATGATCTTTAAGACATGTCTTCATTAATGTCAATGTGTCGTATAACTGTTCTTAATAAGATGGTAGAAATTCCATGGTAAGAAGGTGGAGTGATAGAGGAGAACTCTCTAAACTTTCTACTGAAATACCAGAAACTGAGCAAGTCATTCTCATATCCAGTTAGAAATGAGTCACAGGAACTCCTGAAAATTACCTTAAAAGAGGAAAGTACATGAGATGAGACAATGTACTGTCATCAATTCCTTTTCTCGTAGATTCTCTGCCCGTCTTCTTTATTGATGAGGGTGTACTGGATGGATACACCCTGAGGAAGTGCTTTTCATTATCCTGGCTGATATTCATCACTTGAAACAGTCCCAGTGGTTCAATTTACCTGCTCAGGCATCTCTTGAGAACTTGGTGGGAATGATGCCAACTGTTGCACATTCTGGAAATCAGACCAGGGAGAACATAACACCTTATGAAATCAGTCTAGCAGTAAAAAGTAATTGGCATACAAATGATTTGATTTAACCAAAGTTTTAGTTGTGAATGCAGGGCAGATCATATCTCTGATTGTAAATCTCTGGTGACTTAAATACTTTTAAATGTTTTGATGTGATACATGCTCATCGCCAGAAACCCCCGATGTGGACGTGATGTGCTAATGCAAACTATGGTTCAGAAAACATGTAGGTATCCCTAGTCAGCTGACCTCTTTGCTTCCATATTATATGCTATTAATTGAGACCCTTGAGGTTTAAACACTGGATGCAATATTATTAGGGAAGTTTTCATTTTAATTTTAAAATTTATTTCTTTATTAAATTTTTGCAATTTTCATACCATATATATACATTCTCCTATTTGCACCCTCCCCCATTCCCTAACTCTCTTATACATATGTATATTATTATATATAATATGTCCTATAAAGTCTGATTTGTGTCCCAAATGTCCTTCAATGTGGGCCCATGCACTGGGCTCACCAAGAATCCCAACCATGTAAGACACTGTCTTTCCCCTTCCCAGCAGCCATTGATTGCAAAAAGTTCTTAGGCTGACCTGGGATTTCTTACACACTTCTCCAGGTCTGGGATTTTTCTGGTTTGCTTGCATAGGGCTTGTCACTATTGCTGTGGGTTCACTTGAATAACTGATGAACTGTATGGAAAACTCTGTTTCCTTGTGTTCATCAGTTCTCTGGCCCTGACAAGATTTCCTCACCCTCTTCCACAATGAGCCCTGAGCTTTGTAGGACAAAAGTTTGAAATAGGTGTCCTATTGAGGAATAAGCACTCTGCAGTCTCTTCTCTGTACACTGGCCAGTTGTGGATTCCTGTGTTCATCACTATCTGCTGCACAAGGAAACTTCTGTGGTGAGGGTTGAGAGGTGCTTATTCTCTGTGTTTGACTAGTTCTGGAACTCTGTGATCTGTTGTAAAAGGAAGCTTTTTATTTGTCTTTTTGAGACGGGGTCTCCCTGTAGCTCCAACTATCCTGGAACTCACTATGTAGACCAGGCTGGCCTTGAACTCACAAAGATCCGCCTGCCTCTGCCTCCCAAGTGCTGGGATTAAAGGCATGCGCCACCACACCTTGCTGGAGCTTCTTTTTATGAGGGGGTAGAAGATGCATGCATTGTCTCTAAATTTGAGGATGCATACTTAGAATGAAGTAAGAAATTACATTCGTCTAGGTATGTGGCAAAGTAGATTTTTCTCTGGTATCTATGACTCTCCAGTTGTGTGTATTTTGCTATGTTTACAGTATCACATATAAGTTCTGTTCCATTGAGAGGGCCTTAGTTCAAATTAGATAGCTGTTGATTACGCACAAGCTAAAAGTGTAACTGCACCAATAATGATAGTTTTTCCAGGCCAGTTATTGTTTATTAGGCGTTACAGCTGGGTGGGACCATTGATTGATTGTTTTTCCCCTTGGTAACTTACACAGTATTCTCTGATACCATGAGATCTAGTCTCAGATAAAGCTGTGTTATATGGTTTGTCTAATAGTGCCAGAAGCAAGGACCCTAAGAAAACTGGGGCAACAAAGGGGAACGTTCATTCATGCAACCACTATGGAAAACAGTGTGGAGAACTTTTAAGAAACTAAAAATGAACAGACCATATTATCAAATTACACCATTCCTTGGCATATTGCCAAAGGACTCATACTACTGTAGTGATACTTGTACATCCATTTTCATTGCTGTTCTTTTCACAGAAGCTTAGAAATTGGACTAACCTAAATTTCCAAAATTTACAAATGAATAATGAAAATGTGGTCCATTTACACAACAGACTACTCACTTATAAGAAAGAGGAAACCATGAAATTTGTAGAGAAATGGATGGAACTGTTATACTAAGTGAAGTAACACAGAGTCAGAATAGACAAGCAGTGTATTTTCTCTCCTATTTGTGGATCGCAACACCAAATTATTGTATGTGAGCATATATCCTGATATAATGGCAAAAGTCAGAAAAATGGAAAGATAGCATGGTGGTGAAGGGAAGGAAAAGGACCACAGAGGGGGCAACAGGAGGCAGAAGTTTCCAAGGGGGAAATGGGAAAAAGGCGGTATTCAGCTGGAAAGGGAGGAGGAAAGGATATATTAACAACTATGGGCATAAAGGGGAGGAACGACCTCAGGAGAGTGGGGATAATAGGAGACAGGTATTATCAAGGGGAAAATGGGGTGCTTAAATTGGGGATGGAGGAGGGAAATTAGAGAGGGAAAGAGGAGAGATAAAGCTTAGGTGGTGTGAAAAACCAGAGTTATTAACTAAAAAACCTACCGACAAGTACATATACAATATTGGACCATCAGTGCATGTATATAGCTGAAGCCTGCATATACATATACAGTGCCAAACAGGAGAAACTTCCATTCAAGTTATTGATCAGGGTAGTTCAAGAAAAGATTCCAAAAATAGCATAAGCTACTTACACCGCCCTTGATTTCCTCTCATAACGTGAAGATAAGACCTTATTGGTGAGGATGGCATACCTTGGACACAGGACTTCAAGCAATAAAGCTGGAGTTGACCTGGAAGACTCTTCCCTGTCAACTAGTCTCATAGCATCAGAGGATACTAGAAAAGCTGCTAAGGGAGAAAATCAATCAAGGGCTCAACCCCAGCTTTAAAGCCTAATAACTACAACAATGACCAGCACAACAAACTGTATTTTTGCAGTAGTGACATTTTTATCTTATTGTTAATCATCACCTATCAATGAAGGAGAACTTATGTGTGGCAATGTAGTCAAATACACATGGCTGAAGAGGTCATAGATTGTAGGGAAAACCCTACCTTTGTCATTTCCCTGGATAAATATAATTTCTTACTCTATGCTAAATATGGATTCTTGTATTTACAGACAAGTATGCCTTCGTACTCATCAAAGAAGCTTCTTTTTGCAGCAAATGGAGTCTATTACGTGGGACACAACTAATCACATGCAGAGAATAAGTGTCTCAGAGATGCTCAGTCCTAAGTGACACTTGGAATTCTATACTTGGAATACAATGGAACCTCTACACCTAAGGCTGATGGAACCTAGCAGAACAGTAGGTAGAGAAAATACCAATGCATCTTGCATCTCCCACCAGCAAAGCATCATCATGCATCAGAATGCACTGCATACAGAAGGCTACAACTGGACAAGTTTTAGAGAATAAGAGACTGCAGAGACCGTGTCCCTGCATAGGAGGCCTATATGAAAACTCACCCACAGATGGCTCAGGGATCATTGCAGAAGAGGAGTGGAAAGATTGGAAGATCCAAGGGTGGTGTGTGATCATAGATCTGTTGACAGAGTAGCAAGGGACATGGATGAGCGGGTATTCCTATAGAACATAGCATCCTTTGGGTATATGTACAAGATTGTTATAGCTGGGTTATGTGGAAGAAGTATTTCTAACATTTGTAGGAAATTCCACACTGATTTCCATCGTGGCTACACCAGTTTGCATTTCCTTCAACACTGGATAAATATTCTCCTTCCCCACATCCTCACCAGCATTTGCCATTAATTTCTTTGGGTCTTAACCATTCTGACTGACATGAAATGAAATATCAATGTAGTTTTATTTACTTTTCATTGATAAATAAAAATCCTTAACATTAAAATACTTCTCATCTTTTTTTTTAATCTTTTGAGATCTCGTTGTTTAGTTTCTTCCCAAATCTTTAAGATTTTTGAAGTTTAGTTTTTTGTGTTCTTTGTATATTCTAGGCACTATTCCCCTGTCAGATGTATAGCTGGTAGAGATTTTTAAAAATTCTGAAGCTAAGCCGGCTGTGGTGGCACACACCTTTAATCCCAGCACTCGGGAGGCAGAGGCAGGCAGATCTCTGTGAGTTCAAGGCCAGCCTGGTCTACATAGTGAGTTCCAAGGCAGCTGGGGCTACATGGAGACCCTGTCTCAAAAAGACCAAAAAATATTCTGAAGCTTTATTCTTCAGTTGATTGATAGTGTTATAGTGTTCTTGCTGTGTAGAAGTGGCTTAGTTTCATGAGGTTCCAGTTGTCAATTGTTAATTGACAAATGCCTTAATGCCTTTTTTACAGGGATTCTGTTCAGAAAGTCCCTTACTCTGCTGATAAGTTCCAGTCTATTCCTTACTTTCACCTCTATCAAATTCATGGTATCAGGTCTTCTGTTGAAATCTTTGATCCAGTTAGAGTTGAGTTTTGTGCAAGTTGAGAGATAGGGATCTACTTTCATTTGTCCACATTTAGCTAACTAGTTTAACCAACATGATTTGCTGGAGATGGTGTCTTTTTGCCAATGTAAATTTTTGGCCTCCTGTCAAATGCCAGGTGTCTACAAGTTGAGGGCCTTCAGTCTGGGGCCTCAATTCTATTCCATTGTTCAAAGTGTCTATTTTTATGATGTTGTTATTATCATAGCTCTGTAGTATAATGTGAAATCAGTGAGGCTGATTCTTATTCTCCTAAATGGACCTAGTATTAAAATTGACTCCTAATGATTTATTGTTATACTCCTAGATTAATTCATCTCTCAGATCTCACCAGAGAAGCTTCTTTCTACAATATATGGTGATCAACATAGAGACACACAAATGATCAATGCTCAGAGAATAAGAAACTGAAGAGTACTCAGCCCTCAATGGGACACCTATACCATGTCCTCCCCTACTAAGACTGGGGTCATTGTAGAGTAGGGCAAAAAGAACATAGGAACCAGAGTTGGTGCATGAATGCAAAGAAAATGTTTCTGAATATAGGAGTCCAATTGCAAGTAAGAACCCATGGCACTTGTAACATCAGGCACAAAATTTGTCCAAGCTCAAAGCAAAAATACAAAAACACCCAGCATAGATGGGGGGAGGTAGGCATGAAGCCTCAGCCTTAGCCAAGGATCTATTGATCTACTGAAGATTGACAGCTGCTGGGAGAGGGAGAGTCAGTTTTCTTTAAGAGTGTGATACCGTTTAGGTTGTCATGTTCAGGGTACTTTTGGAGAAAATAATTAGACTTGATAAACCCTAAAAGTAAGTAAGTAAATAAGTGAGGGGGCAGGGTAGGAAAGTAGGTGGATCTGACAGAAGGTGATGCGGAACATCTGAATATAACGAAAAAACGCATTGTAGCAAACTCTAAAAACATCAATAAAATATTTTCTTTAAAAAGCCCAATGTTAACAAAGTCATGGGAACATTACAGGTCCTCATAGAAGACTTGTTTTAAAATTAATTTTTAAATTTTTATATTTAGACAGGGACTCCCTTAGTCCTGGCCTGCTTGGAACTTACTATGCAGACCAGGCTGGCCTTGATCTCACAGAGATCCACCTGCCTCTGCCTCCCAAGTGTTAGGATTAAAGGCATGCTCCACCATGCCTGGTGATATTTGGTACATCCTATCAATTTTAAAATGCCTATTCTTTGTTGGGGACCCTTGCTGTTTAGGGTAGCAGTCTCCCCATGTCGGGATAGCCACAAGCTGGCTCGGTGTGAATGGGGAGACTCCCTTTCTCAGCCGGCCGCCTTCTGCTCTCCTCCCTGACTTACTTTTGAAGTGCCGGTCACAAGATACATGCCCTCTGGCACAGGAGTTACCAGGTTTTAATCAGGCATTATCTGATAGCCTGATAGAAGCCCACCGCCCTATGTAAATGAAGCATTCCAGGAGCACCTATCAGCTAAGGCTTCTTCTACTGTCTCCACACTATAAATAGTCCTAGTTTTACCCCAATAAAGCTGGAGCTGGAGCTGAATCACTGAGATCTGAGCTGAGTCACTTGTCTGAAGCTGTAACACTAAATCCTGTGATCCAGTCTGGGGCGGGGGCTATCCTTCCGTCATCGACTCACGAAGACCCTGCTTTCGCCGTTTCTCGCACCTCCCCTGTGACCTGGGGGCCAACAGGTCTCGAACTTAGAGAGAGAGTGCATGGTGGAAATTGAAACGGAACCTGACCGGGCAGCTGACAGTGGTCCTAGAGCCGCCAGCTCCGGTAGTAGAGATCTAGTGCAACTCGGTGCGCGAAACCCGCACACCCCAGCGGAGGAGAGCCAGGGGCCCAAACAGCATTCGCGGTCCGCGGGACGCCACACTCCAACGACGTGTGGGAGACCGGCTACACGCCCAGCAACTGGTGCCCCAAGATCCCCGCACGCCCATAATTCTTAGAACTTTATATTTACAGTTACTTATCAAAAATTACACACATATATGTATTTGTATTCAATTGAAACATTTGTAACAGTAAAGAGAGATTTAAATGCATTTTATTATATCTCTAAAATGTGAGACACAATAACTATTCAAAGGAATCAACTAGAATGCACATATCTGGACAAATAAATCATTAAAATATAGAATTTAGAGCAGAGCGTGGTGGTGCACGCCTTTAATCCCCGCACTCAGGAGGCAGAAGCAGGCGGGTCTCTGTGAGTTCAAGGCCAGCCTGGTCTACATAGTGAGTTCCAGGACAGCTGGGTCTATAGGGAGACCCTGTCTCAAAAAGACCAAAAAATAAATAAAATAAAATATAGAATTCAATCCCCATGAAATTGCCCTACAGAAATTTTCCCTACAGAATTGCCAGAGATGGAGACAGGCAGATCCCTGGGGCTAACTGGGCAATCTATCTAAACTAACTGGGCATTAGGCCAAAGAAAGGCCTTGTGTCAAAGCATGTAGACAGTGTTCCTGAATTTGAAACCTGCATTTGTTCTCTGTCCTCCTTTATTTTTTGAGAACTTCCTACATAAGTGAATATGTAAGAGTTTCTGCATTCATGATAATCACAATTTAAATGACATTTACTCATACAGTTAATTTAAATTATAGCAACTGTATTGAAAGTGGGAAAAATTCATCATTTTTAATTTATTTAAAGAATATAAACTTTGGATTTTGAGGGGATTCTAAATAGTTAATGGAAATTTTTATTCTAGTCTATATTAAATTATAGAATATTTATTAACATATCTGAATGAAATTTTGAGAAAAGCAATTATCTTTCAGATTGGGCCAATTATGCTAAATATAATGGACATTATATTTTATAATTTAATATTAAGTATGATTTTATCTTATTTTTATTTTTATGTTTATGTGTTTTGCTTGCATGCATGTTTTTAACCCATGTCATGCAATGCCTGTGGAGGCCAGAAGAGGGCATCGGATCTCCTGGACTGAGTTACAGAATTTAGGCACCATGTAGGTGCTGGGAACCAAACCTGTCCTTTGCAAGAGTAGCCAGGACTCTTTACTTCCTGGTACAACACTGTAATTAAATAAAGCAAATTTTGAGTGGCAAACAAAAATATACGATTTAAGATGAATTCATTCGATTTTTAAACTTTTAAAAATTTTTTTATTTATGAGTCAGGGTCTTGCTGTGCACCCTGCTGGCTTCAAACTCAAGGTGGTTCTCCTTCTTTGGCAATGTGCCACCAAACATAGTGTAACAAATCAATTTGCTGTATTTAATCTTATTGTTAATTTCTCCATATTTTCCCAACATTATAACTTTGTTTTTAATAGAACTCTTTTAAAAAAATATTTTATTATTTTTATTTTATGTGTGTGAGTGTATTGCCTGCTTGTATGTGAGTTCACCCATGTCGTGCAATGCTGTGGAGGTCAGAAGAGGGCTTCAGATTCTCCTGGAACTAGAGTTAAGGATGGTTTGTAGCTGCCGTGTGGGCGCTGGGAATCGAACCTGGGTCCTCTGCAAGACCAGTCAGTGCTCTTAACTGATGAGCCATCTCTCCAGCCCCTCATTATGACTTTTTTAAAAAAAGGAGGATGGTAAGTAAATAATGAAGATTATTTCACATCCATCTTGAAAACCAAAAGAACATTCTGCATTCTGCTACCTTGTTTCTCACTCTGGATGAGCCTTAGAAACTTTAAATTTTTTTTTTATTTTGGGTTTTATGATATTAGAGATAGAATCTATGGTCTTGTATATGTCAGGAAAGCACTCCATGAACTGAGCTACAACTGTGAGTCCAGATACCCTAGATACTTTTAACTGACATTCAACATATCACCATTTTGTGTGTTAGAATATAGTATTTGATACCTATACACATTATGCAGGTCCAAGAACCCAAACAAATTGTAATAACAGTCACCAACACAGATGGTCAATAACAACTTCATATATAAATAGCCTCAACTCTCCAGTCCAAAGATACAGGCCAATGGAATGAATTAAGAAACACAATGCATCTTTTTGTTGTTTGCAAGAAACTCTTTTCACCCTCAAGAATAGGCACTACCTTATGGTGAAAGGATGGAAAAAATATTCTAAACAAATAACACTAAGAAACAAGCAGCATTTGCAGTTCGGATGTGTGAAAAAATAAACTTCAAATCAAAACTAATCGGAAGAGATAAAAAGGAGCACTTCACTCTAATCAAAGGAACAATTGACTGAGAATATTACAATCATGAACATATGTGCACCAAACTCTGTTGCACCCAGTTTCATTAAAACAGTACTTTAAAACTTTAAAACACAGATTTCCAGTAAGAGTTGGTGACTTCAATACCCCACTATCTCCAATGGAAAGGTCAGATAGATCTAGAATAAACAGAGAGACATCTCAATTAAATGACATCATACATCAAATGGATGTAACAGACGTCTATTGAAAATTCCACCTAAGCACCAAGGAATACACTTTCTATTCAGCGGTCCATGGAAGTTTCTCTAAAATTGACCAAATTCTGGGGCATTAGGTATCTAAACAGATAGAAAAAATTGAAATAATTCTATGCATTCTAGTAGACTACAATAAAATAAATTTTAAAGAAGTTCTAGTAACTACAGGAACTCATGGAGATTAAACAACACATTCCTGAGTGGTGAATGAGTAAAAGAAGAAATTAAGAAATAAATGAAAGTACTCCCAGAACTATGAAATGGAAAAGGAAAAGGTAACACAGACAGTCTCTGGGACACTTTAAATGCAAGCTTAAAAGGAAAGGTAATAGCTCTAAGTGCTACATTTTTTTTGTCTTTTTGCGACAGGGTCTCCTTGTAGCCCTAGCTGTCCTGGAACTCATTATGTAGAGCAGGCTGGCCTCAAACTCACAAAGATCCACCTGCATCTGCCTCCCAAGTGCTGGGATTAAAAGCATGCACCACCACGTCTGGCTAAATGCTACACTTAAAAAAAATCAGAAAGAGCACATATAAACGACTTAGCAATACTCCTCAAGACTCCTCAAGCGAAGCACAAACCTAGAAGATGAGAAGAAATAACAGAAACAGAGCATCAATTAATGAAATAAAAACAAAGAAAACAATACAAAGAATCAATGATTCTAAGATCTGGTTCTTTGAAAAGATAAACAAGATAGACAGACCCTTATCCCTGTTAACCAAAAGAAAGAATAAATCCAAATTAACAATATCAGAGATGAAAGGGGAAAAATCACATAAGACAACAGAAAGATCAGAACACTACAAAGATACTTTGAAAACCTTTATTCTATTAAATTTGAAAATATAAAAGAAAAAGACAAAAGCTAAATCAAAAAGATATCAACAGATTAAACAGACACATAATAAAAAAGGAAATTGAACCAATAATACAAAATCTCCCAACTAAGTAAAGCCCAGGCCCAAATGGATTTACAGCAGAATTCTGACAGTCAAAGAAGTTCAATAACCAGCGGTTCTTAAATTATTCAAAAAGATAGAAACAGAGAACAAAATGCTAGCAAACCATATACAGACACAAATCAAAGAGATCATTCATCATGATCAAGTTAGCTTAATTCCAAAGAAGCAGGGATGATTCAATGTACATGAATCAATAAATAAATCATATAAATAGGCTAAAAGACAAAAATAACATGGTCAACTCAGTAGATGCAGAAAAGCTCTTTGACAAAATCTAACATGCATTCATGCTAAAAATCCTAGAGGAAATAGGACTCAGCATAATTAAAGCTATAAACAACATATCCACAGTCAACATCATTCTAAATGGAGAAAAACTGGAAGCATTCCCATTAAAATAAGGAACCATGTAAGGTGTTCACTATCTCCACTACTTTAAATCCTTGATAGTTCAAGAAGACAAGAGAAGGAAATTAAAGGATTACTAATTGAAAGAAATCAAATTATCCCTATTTGCAGCTGATATGGAATTATACATAAGAAAGCCCCAAAATTTACACCAGAAAATTTCTAGAGATGATCAATACTTTTAGGAAAGTGGCAGGTCAAAAAATCAATTTACAAAAATTGGTAGCCTTTCTATATAAAAATAATGAGGATAAAAAAGTATTCATAGATACCCTCCCATTAACAATAGCCTCAAAATAAAATAAAGTATCTATAAATAAACCTAACCAATGATATAAATATCTTTACAATGAAAACTTAAATCTTTGAAGATAGAGATTGAGAAAGACACAGGGAGAGGGAAAGACCTCCTGTGCTAGTGAATTGTTAACATTAATATTGTGAAAATGAGCATCCTATGCAAAGCAATCCAGAGATTCAATACAGTGCCAATCAAAATCCCTCTGATATTCTTCACAAAATTAGAAAAAAAATTCTAAAATTCACATGGAATCACAAATTATCCAGGGTAGCCAAAGGAACCTTAATAAAAAGTGCAATACTGGGGGGATTTCCATACCACATCTCAAACTATATCAAGTTATAGTCATAAAAACAGTATGGTACCGGCACAAATACAGACTTGTAGATCAAAAGAACATAATAGAAGACCCAAACATGAGTGCATGCAATTTCAGCCACCTGATGTTTGATGAATGTGCCAAGAACATATACTGGAGGACAGACAGCATCTTTACAAATGGTACTGGTAAAACTGGATCCTCAACTGTAGAAGAATAAAATTAAACCCTTATCTTTCACCCTGCACAAAAGTCAACTAGAAATTAATCAAAGGCTTCAATGTGAAAACTGAAACTTTGAAACTGTTAGAAGAAAATATAGGCAGTACCCTACAAGATATGTGTATAGAAACAGGCTTTCTAAATCAAACATCAGTTTCTGAGGCATTAAGGTCAACAATCAACAAGAGGGACCTCATTAAACTAAGAAATTTTCTATACAGAAAGAACAAAGGAAGTGAAAGGCAAACCCACAGAGTGGGAGAAAAATCTTCCCCAGCTACACAACTGACAGGGAATTAATTTTCATAAAATACAAAGTACTCAAAAAACAAAGAAACAAGAAAACAAATAACTCAATAAAGATGAGCTAAGGACCTGAATAGAAAGTTCGCAAACAAAGAATTAAAAATGGGTAAAGAAACATCTTTTAAAAAGATTTCAATATCCTTAGTAACTAAGGAAATTCAAATCAAAACCACTTCAAGATCTCACCTTACCCCAGTCAGACTGGCTAAGATCAAGAGAATAAATGACAGCAAATGCTGACTAGGATGTGGAGAAAGTTGAATGCTCATTCATTGCTGGTGCAAATAAAAACTCACGCAACACAATGGCGAGAACTCTTAAAAAACTAAAAATGAATCTACCATATGATCTGATTATACCACTCCTTGGCATGTACCCAAAGGACTCATCCTACTGTAGAGATCCTTATACATCCATTAATAAAAATGTGGTACATTTACACAATGGAATTCTACACAGTTGTAAAGAAAGAGGAAATCATGAAATATTCAGGTAAATGGATGGAGCTAGAAATTGTTATACTAAGTGAAGTAACACAGACTCAGGAAAATAAGCAATGTATTTTCTCTCTCATTTGTGGATCATAGCACCAAATTATTGTGTGCGAGCATATATCCTGATGTAATTACGAAAGCCAGGAAAAATGGAAAGTCACCATGGAGGTGAAGGGAAGGAAAGGACCACAGAGGGGGCAGAAGTTACCAAGGTGGAAATGGGGAAAAGGGGGGTATTCAACTTGGAATGGAGGAGGGAAGGATGTACTAGGAACCATGGGCATAAAGGAGAAGGACCCCAAGAGAGGAGGGATAACAGGAGACATGTATTATCAGGGGGGAAATTGGGGGAATGGGAGTACTTAAACTGAGGATGGAGGAGGGAGATTAGATAGGGAGAGAGAGAAGAGAGATTAAGATTAGGTGGTATGAAAAACCAGAAGGGAAGTTATTATCTCAAAAACCTAATGAAAAAATACATATACAATATCTGAGCCTTGCTGCATGTATATAGCTTGTATATAACAAGAAACAGTGACAAACAGGAGAACCCTCCATTCAAGTTGTTGATCAGGGTAGTCCAAGAGAGTCCCAAAATAATATACCCTATTCCCACAACTCTTAACTCCCATAATTTGAAGATAAGACCTTATTGCTGAAGTCTGGGTATACTTTGGACACAGGCCTTCGGGCAGTAAAGCTGGAACTGCCCTGGAGGCTAATCAGCCTCCAATGGTTGAACTCACACTGATAAATTTGACTCTCTAGACCTTATTACATATATATGATAGATTGCATTAAATTGGGTGGCTGGGGCAGTAAGGGGATTTGGGAATAGGGGAGGGGGTTTAAATGCCATCAAGTCATATTGTATAAAAATCATAAAAATAACAAAAATTACCAAAAATTTATTACTGATATGGAATAATCAATAT
Source organism: Nannospalax galili (assembly GCF_000622305.1). Taxonomy (NCBI): domain Eukaryota; kingdom Metazoa; phylum Chordata; class Mammalia; order Rodentia; family Spalacidae; genus Nannospalax; species Nannospalax galili. The sequence goes on along the minus strand of NW_008337421.1, from coordinate 226,598 downwards.
AAAACAAACATTTTTGTGATCATCCAAATAGCAAAAGTACTTTCTTAAGAGCCTGCTCTATCAAGGTTGAAGGGGAACAGAAATTTTTCCATGATATAAATATGTTGAAAGAATTCATGTCTTCCAAACTAGCACTACAGATAATACTTGAAGCAATACAAAGGACTGAGAAAGGAAAGAGTAAGCCCAAGATGCTACAAAAAATAAGGAAAGGTACAACAATGGAAACACAAAATAGAGCAACAAACAAAAAAATTAAAAATTACAGTATACAATACACACCTTTCAATAATAACACTAAATATCAATGGTCTCAACTCCCCTGTCAAAAGACACAGGCTGGTACAATGGATCAAGAAAGAAAACCCATCTTTTTGTTGTCTTCAAGACACTCATCTCACCCTCAAGGATAGACATTATTTTAGGATGAAATGATGGTAAAAAGTATTCCAAGCAAATGGCCCTAAGAAGCAAGCAGGTGTTGCATTTTTAATATCTGTCAAAATAGACTTCAAATTAAAACTCATCAGAAGAGATAAAGAGGGTTATTTTATTTTAATCAAAGGAAAAATTCACCTAGAAGATATTACAATCATGAACATATATGCACGAAACTCTGGAGCACCCAATTTCATAAAATCAGTAGTCCAGGACTGTAAAACAGAGATTGACAGCAACGTAGTGATAGTGGGCGACTTTAACACCCACTGTCTTCAATAAACTGATCAACTGGACAGAATAAACAGAAAGACATCTGAGTTAAATGACATACTCTATGAAATGGACCTAACATATATATACAGATTATTCCAACCAATCACCAAACAATACACTTTCTACTCAGAAGCTCATGCAAGTTATTACAGAATTGACCACCTTCTGGGGCACAAAAATATCTCAACAAATACAAAAGAATTGAAATAATTCCATGTCTTCTATCAGACCACAGTGAAATAAAGTTTATAATCAACAGCAAAAGAAGCTCTAGTAAATATACAAACTCATGGAGATTAAACAACACACTCCTGAATCATGAATGGGTCAGAAAAGAAATTAATAAAGAAATAAAAGTATTCCTGGAACAAAATAAAAATGAGAACACAACACAATGTATATGTTTTGCCTTCATGTATTTTTTTACCCATGTCATTTAATGCCTATGTAGAGCAGCAGAGGGTAATAGATCCCCTGGAACTTGAGTTACAGAACTTAGGTACCATGTAGGTGCTGGGAATCAAACTTGTCCTCTGTAAGAGTAGCCAGTGCTCTTAATCCTTGAGTCATCTCTCCAGCCCCAAATGTGATGATCTTTAATTTTTATTTTTGTTATTGAATTTTTGCAATTTTCATACAATATAATTTGATGATATTTAGATCTCCTCTTATTCCCACCTCACCTTATTGCCCCCTGCCCAATTTAATATAATCTATTATATTTATAATAAGGCATATAGAGTCTAACTGTGTCTCCAAGTGTCCTTCCGTGTGTGTCCATCCACCGGAGCCTGGTTAACCTACCAAGAGTCCCAGGCTTGTGAGACTTTCTCTGCCCCTCCCGGCAGCCATCTGTTCACACAGTTTCCTTAGGTTGTGTTAGAATTTCTTACCCACTTCCTCATGTCTACGTTGGGATGTTTATTTGTTTGAGCTTAAAAGGGACTTGTGAATGCTGTCACTTTTGCTGCATGTTCATCTGAGTAATTGAAAAGCTTTCTGGAAAACTCTGTTTCCACAACCTCTGACACAATATTTCTGCCCCCTCTTCCACAATGATCTCTGAACCTTGGGAGGCAGAGGTTTGATATAGGTGTCTTATTCATGGATAAGCACTCTGCAGCCTCTTGTTGTCTATACATTGGCCAGTTGTGAGTTTCTGTCTTAATCAGCATTGGTTGCATAAGGCAACTTCTCTCCTGAGAGCTATGAAATTCTTTAATCTATGGGTTTAACAATAAGTCATTAAGAATCAGTATTATATGATAACTGTTTAGTAGAAAATCAGTACTATGTTCTCCCCTGTGTCTTGATCTGTCTAGGCTCCTAAGCCTGACATTAATGTCAGGTATGGGCTCCTTTCTAAGAAATAGACCTTATGTATAACTAAAGAGTGGTTGGTTACTTCCATAATATTTTCGAAACAATTGCACCAGTGGGCATACCTTGTCAGGCCAGTTGTTATTGTAGTTCACAGCTGGGTAAGGTTGATGATTATTTTTCCATATGGTAGCATGCCTAGTGCCTTCTAGCACTACAAATGCTAAACATTGGAATGACTATTTCTAAAAATCAACAAAATAGATAATGCCAACCCATTTTGAAATGAACAGATATTTTTCACAGAATAATCTTCAAGATAGCTGTCTAGAAAGTGTGTCTGGAGATGATGCGTTGGGTCCTTAGTCGGCTCATGGCTGATTTCATCTCCTGATTCCTCAGAGTGTAAATAATGGGGTTCAATAAGGGGGTAATAACTGAATAAAATACAGAAAGAAATTTATCCACTGAAAAGCTACAAAATGGCCAAGTGTAAATGAAGACACACGGCCCAAAGAACAGAGTGACCACTGTGATATGAGCAGACAGTGTGGACAGAGCCTTGGACAGTCCACCGGAGGAGCGACTTCGCACGGTCACCAGAATGACAGTGTAGGAAATGAGCAAAAGTGCGAAGCAGATGAAAGACAGCAGCCCACTGTCAGCGATCACCAGCAATTCCAGGACGTAAGTGTCAGTGCAGGCCAGCCTCAGCACCAGGGGAAGGTCACAAAATATATCGTCCACTGTATTAGGGCCACAGAAGGGCAAAGTGACAGCAAAAGCCATTTGGCTCATAGTGTGCACGAAACCAACAGCCCAAGATAGCAGGACAGAGCCCGCCAGCACCCTGCGGCTCATGATGGCAGTGTAGTGGAGTGGTTTGCATATTGCGATGTACCGATCCACAGCCATGACTATGAGAAGACTCATCTCGCTGCCCCCTAGGAAGTGGAGAAAGAACATCTGAGCCATACAGCCCCACATGGAAATAGTTCTATTTTTCCTCAGGAAATCACTGATCATCTTAGGTGTTGTAACTGTGGCAATAGACATATCCAGAAAGGAGAGATTTCCAAGGAGGAAGTACATAGGTATGGAGCGCAGATGAGAGTCAAAGGTTACAGTGACCACGATTAGGAGGTTTCCTGCCATGATGGATGCATAGGCCACCAAAAATATGAAAAAAAAGAAAACAGATAGTTCCCAACTTCTGGTGAGTCCTAGCAAAACAAACTCAGATACTGAGTTGTTCTTCATATCCATGTAGTTCAAGAACTGAGGCAGTCTTTAAAACGAGTATAATCTGGAAAAAATGGTTACTTAGTCTGAGATAGTTCTGAAGCTATAGACATATACAGTGTGAATATTTTATTCACATAGAAAAAGGGCAGTTTTGAAAACTATATATTTTAATGAAAGGACGTAGCATTGTCATAATTTCATTGTTTACACCAAAAAGATACAAAGGCTGAGAAATTAATTTTTAAATTATGTACTTTTGATTTCGCATGTAGATTCCATCACCATATGTATTTGATATTTTTATCATGAGTTGGTGAGTCAAAATTCGACTCAAGCGTCTGTTAGCGTATGAGGTCAAGTGATAATCACACGATCACTGAACTTACTAATGTGTAGTCATCACTCTTGCATCTGTTTAGTACTAAGAATTTCAGGTATGTGCATGTGTTCAGTTATACAGGTACTATTTTCTGCCATGTAAACTACATGCTCACTCTTCCCTTTCATCCTAAAAGGACAGACCAATATTTTTCACTTCTTCCTCAAACTGGCTTTAGTCTGCCATACATTCACCAGATTCTGTCCCAGCAATATTTTTTACTCCCCGAGGATTATGGATGATAATATAACTGTTTCCAAGGCTTTAGACCTTTCTCCTTTTCAGTAGTATCCTGATGCATGTTTTGAAAATGAGCAAGACTCCTGATCCCTCCCCACTGTGCTCTTGCTGACTTTCCTGATGCTGCTCTTGTTGCTGCTCAGACCCAGACTGGGGCTCTGCCTTCCTTGCTCCTCTGATTTCTCTGAGGAGCCAGGGTGCCTTTTGCAGACAGCATGTGTGCTTCCTCAATTCGCACAAGCTTTTCCTTTCTCCTCTGTTCTGCATCTGCTCAGACGGACCCTGGATGGGTCTGCGCTCTCCTCGTCTGTAGCTCGCCCTGCTGACACTCTGCTGTCCTGCTTTATAGTTCTCATTTGATCTTTTGATCTCAGTTAAAAAATTATTTATTTATTTATTATTTATTTATTTATTTATTATTATTTTATATGTATGTATGTATGTGACTGCACTCATGTTGTGCAGTGCTGGGGGACAGAAGGGGGGAATCAGATTCCTTGGAACTGGAATTACAGAAAGCTGTATGCCACTATGTGAGTGCTGGTGTTTGAACCTGGGTCCTCTGCAAGAGCAGCCAGAGCTCTTAACCACGGAGTCATCTCTCCACCCTGATCTCAGCTTTGTGAAATCCTTACATTTCCTTTTCTAAAGAGTTTATTTATCATTTATTTATTTTATGTGTATGAGTGTATTGCCTGCATGTATGTGAGTGCACCCATATTCTTAGCACTGGTACCCCAATAGAGATATAAACACAGACACAGACTGACAGACAAACACACATCCTACACATATTTTACACTTCTTGTTTCTGGAGCACCAGAATATAACTTGAAAAACCGATTCTGACTATATTTTTTGCTTTATGATGTGTCAAAATTCAAGACATAAATTAGCCCAAATACTTGAATAACTAAGGCTCAAATTCTAGTCATGGCATAACATTTACAATGGAAACATAGTTTTAACTCATCTGAATATTGGTTTACTTTTCTGTAAAAATAAAATAATACCCACAGTTTACCCTCATGCATTGAGGTATTCAAAACTTAATCATAATAAATATATTTATTTCATTGAACGTGTCTAGTTGTGTTATGTACATGAATTAATATCATTTTCTGGTAACTGTGAAAAGAGACAGTATTGATATAAGACTGTATTGTATTGTCAAACCTGTAAAAATTACTTCCCTCAACACTGGTATCATCCGATATTGAGTCTTCATATTAATTACTGAATTGTTTATGAAATAAAGTAATCCTCAGACTCATTCATGAAAAGAGAAAATCTGGAGGAGACACACAAAAATAGCCTTTTAAATTTATAATCACACTTATCTTAAACTATGAACTTTATAGATAATTAATCAAGAAGTATATTTGAAAATATCATTAAGTTTATAACTACCTGGATATCTATAAAATTGACCACAACTCTGTTTTAAAAGATAAAATCATTCATTATGGAACATGTATAAATGATAAAATATGAAATACTTCAAAGATACATGTTTCTATGTTTTAAAGCTTATGTCTTTCTTTTATTATATCTTGACTACATTAAGTCACAGTAAGAAAGGTAAACAGATGTTTCTGTTAAATCTCAAATAGAAAATTTTAAATTTTGAGCAGTAAAGTTACACAAAATCCGTGGACAAACAAGACAAAGAAAGCTATACTGCAATTTCATAAAACTGAATTGAGCAACCAGGCTTGGCTCTGTTACGATCTGTGTCTGAGAATGGGTTGAATGGCCTTGAACATGGGTGGATGGTTGAGGTGGGGCTAACTCATTAAAAAGGGACAATAAACGAGTTCTTGCCTAGGGGAAAGAAATTATGGGTTAGTCAATTTTGTCTCTCTGCAGTAACTAATATATTTCTACAGAAGCACTTAAGCCATGCAGCTTGCATCTGTGGGAATGTGTAGCAGATACTCTTTTTTTCTTTCTTTTCTTTAAATAAGAACAGGGGCTTCATGGTTCTACTGGTCATGTTTTTTTTTTCTGTTTCCCTTTAATGAAATTGTTAAGCTATATGTGAGTAAGATGCCTCAAAAGTAACGTTTATTACTGGAAAAGACTGGAAAAATAAAAAGTCAAATACAGTGACAATTAATCACTGTAAATATCTTGCTTGCTAAAATCACACTCAGACACAGACAGACACACACATGCACACACACTCACACACACACATTTGATAGGAAAAAGGGTCTGGAGACTGGAGAGAATGATCAGTGGTTAGGAGCTCATACTGTTCTTACTGAGGCCTTGAGTTCTGATCCCAGCATCCATGTCAGGCAGTTCATATCCACCTTTCACACCAGCTCCAGGGAATCTGATGGCATCTCCTAGCCACCATGGGCACTTGAACTCACATGCATTTACCCACACAGAAACACACACAAATACACATAATTTTTAAAAATCCTAGTCTGGGGGCTGGAGAGATGGCTCAGTGGTTAAGAGCAGTGACTGCTCTTGCAGAAGACATGGGTTTGATTCCCAGCACCCACATGGAAGCTACAAACCTTCCTTAACTCCAGTTCCAGGGTAGTCCAAAGCTCTCTTCTGACCTCCGCGGCATTGCACAAAATGGGTGCACTCACATACATACAGGCAATACACTCATACACATAAAATAAAAATAATAAATAAAATATTAAAAAATCCTAGTCCATAATATGTACATGACATATGTAAACCAATGTACATGTATATATAGCATCATGTTTTAAAAGTGAATGAGCAAAGGTAATAATAAATACAATGAAACACCATAAACAATTTAAAATTTTTTCAGAAGTTAAAATATATCTGATGAGTTGACACATATAGTATACCCCATGTAAGTCATTTGAATGGTCCCAGGGTATAGCACATTTTCATTGCAAAATAAGTCCTTAAATGGGCAGTGTCCACATGCAATTCCAGGAGGGGCCTTAACCTTGCTAGGAGATCTGAATTTTGGATCATTTTGTTGTTTGAGTATTCCCATAGGCTGTAGTTCTTTGCAAGCATGACTAAACTTTTTTTTATTCTTTAAACAAGAAGTTTAGACATTTAAGTAACAGAAGATTTCTTGAAGTGTGTTTAAAATGATCATAATTTTGAAATTTCTGAGAATTCTGATTTATTGTCCCTAAATCTCAGTGTAAAATGCTAGATTTTTTTTTAAATTAAGAAATGTGGTGTTTTTTTCCCCTAAATGTATAACTGTTGCTGAATACAAAACCCAAAAGTTTCAACATTACAAGTAACAATGGCTGTGTTCTCATATATTGGTAAATTTCATATAATAGGAAGATAACTATTTTAATCTAGGTAGAAATGTCCGAGTGAGTTTTGCAAAATGAAGTTAGTCCTTGGTTTCCAAAATAAATAGGTAACAGTAATTAGACATTTTACCAGGTAAACTTTTATATGATATCAATAAAGAAAGTAAGTGTTGGTTATTGGGAAAAATAAAAAGCAATAAACAGTTTAATTAATTATTTTGATTTTCTCTCATTTGTACATTTATATTGCATGTGGATACATAAAACTGTGAACACATGAAATATACATATATTCCTGTGCATTAAAAATTCAACTTTATGCTCAACAACTCGAGCTCAAACTCTGAGTGAATTCTTGAGTCAGGATGTGACCTGCACCACAGTGTGGCTCTCCTGAATTTCCTATAGGGTGCATTTGTCTGAATTTTAGTTGATCAAATTGATTTTTCATGCTTTGACTAACATGATATTTATTAAGTTATAAAACTAAGTTAAAAAATGTTTTATTAAGAGGTATAATTGTACTTTTTTTCCTCAGTGCTACTAGTTAAACCTACCAGTTCTGGTTGAGAAGTGGCCTCTTCAAGGTGATGCAGGTACGTGAAATTATGAGCATATGTTAGTTATCTCCACTTACATATTCTGGCGTTGTTTGAAGGTTTTTTTAAAAAAATATAAACTGGATACTTATTAGACTAGTGGCCCATTCTGACCATAGGGATTTGTCCAAATGAACAAGCTGGCTTTCCCTTGGGCTCAGAGCACGGACTCCTGTTTTCATTATTTACATGGATCACAAATTCATGAAGCCATGTGAATTTCTTTAGAAAATACTTCCTCTGGGAAGTCCTTATTGAAGTTTTTGAATCACTAAACCAACCTTTAAGAAATGAAGGGCTTGAAGAAATGTAATTTTACTAGTTTTATTTAACATGTGAAATTTTATAATAAGTGTTAGTAGTTGAATGTTTACTGAAGAAAATTAGTATCCAAATGGAATTAAAATATATAGTATCTACACAATAAGGGTAATAAGAAAATTCATAGACAATTGACCATTTCAATTATTTTTGATCTTTTTGAGATAGGATCTCCCTGTAGTCCCAGCTGGCCTGAAACACTATGCAGACTAGGCTAGCCTCAAACTCACAGAGATCCTCTTGTCTCTGCCTTTTGAGTGCTGGGATTAAAGGCGTGTACCACCATGCCTCCCATCAGTTGACTGTTTCTTAATATACAGAAAAGTTTCTTTTTACAGTGAAGTGGGAGGTACTATGTAATAACCTTTTGATTAATAGTAAAGAATAAATTTGTAAATTTTAGAAGCCAGTGATTCTAAAGATTTATAATTTCAAATTTTCATGCACAACTTCACAAAAACATTACAAGTTGGCTCACTGGGTAAAGGACTTGCCACCCAGCATGACAACTTGTGGAGGATCCCTGGGACCCAAGGGTGGAAAGAGAAAGTTGTTCTCTGGCCTCCACACACACAGGCTTCTGGGACGTACCTGCATTCAACTCATACACCACACACACACACACACACACACACACACACACACACACACAATCAGTCAATTAAACAATTTATTATAACACATTAAAAAATAGCAGCATGGAAAGAAACTCTACAACTTCATGGTAAAACAATGTAATTAAATAAGCAAAATTTGAATGACTAACAAGGGTACACGATTTAAGATGAATTTATTTCATAATTTTTATTTGTGAAACAGGGCCTTGTTATATAGCCCTCCTGGCTTCAAACTCACAGTGATTCTCCTTCCTTGATAATGTGCCACCAAACCTAGTGTGAGAAATCAGATTTTCTGTGTTTAATATTACTGTTAATTTCACCATATTTTTCCAACAGTATACATTTTTGGAAAACATGAAGAAGGGAGGGTGTTAAGTAAAGGACAAAGATGATTCCACATCCATGTCCAAAACCAAAATGACATTCTGATATTGTGTTTCTCACTTAACTTTTTATATTTTATTTTAGGTTTTGTGATACTAGAGATTGAATGTACAGCCTTCTATATGTCAGGAAAGCACTCCATGAACTGAGCTACAACTGTGAGTCCAGATACCATACACAGTTTCAATTGACATTCAACATATCACCATTTTGTGGGTTACAATATATTATTTGATACCTATATACATTATGCAGTTTCACTCAGAGAAAGCATATCTATGTTATTATTTACCTTGATGTTCTTGGGGGACTGTCACTGGAAGAATCTGTGAGCCAGTTGTTTTTCTAAACATTGTATCCTGTGCAGTGCTTAACAGCTGGAATTCATTTCAGATTTTAACAGATTTTTCATTCTTGTTAAAGAGTTTTTCATTTTTATGATAAAATTAAACAATGAAAGAAATGAGTAGGGCAGGAATAAGTTTAACATTATTGGGGGGAGGGCCTCTTTTTGATACGAGGTCTCCCTGAATTCCCCTCTGGCTTGGAACTTGCTATATAGACCAGACTGGCCTCCATCTCACACAGAGCCACCTGCTTTTGTCTCCTGAGTGCTGGAACTGAAGGTATGCACCATTAGGGCCTGTTAAGTTTAATGTTTTAGGTGTGAAGAAAACAATCCTCTGTGGCAAAGGAGGTCAGAGGTTCAGTCAAAGAAACTTGGCCATGAGCCTGGAGAGATATCTTTGAAGTATTGGTTAGCAGTGCTGTTATATTACCTTATGTTGTATTACAGAATATTATATAGTTTTTAAACTAAAGTCTCATCTTAATTCTTGCTTGTGAAATTGAAATGCCTTTAGACACATTCTTAAGTTGTAAATTTTTTTTTAGAAAGATCTTGCAGCTGCTTTGACCTATATCATGGACAGAAAGTTGGCCCAAGTGGAAGGGTAATATGCTTGTACAATTTAGGCTTTTTTAAATATTTATTTTTGTTTTGTGTGTATGAGTGTATTGCCTGCATATATGTAAGTATGCCCATGTCATGCAATACCCACAGAGGTCAGAAGAGGGTGTTGGATCCCCTGGAAACAGCTGCCATGTGGGTGCTGGGAATCAAACCCTGGTCCTCTGTAAAAGTAGCCAGTATTCTTAACCACTGAACCATCTCTCCAGCCCACTAGAGTTTGGTTTTAATAATTTTTCTTATCTGCCTCTCCTATTTGCCCCTGGAAAAGCTGACCTCTCATTTTCCTATTGATTTATTATCATGGAGAAAATAAACTTGGGGTTACATATTAAGAAGAATACTCCCATCTCCTTAAGCCTTTTTTGTGCATGGATTTTGGAATAGAAATTACAAAATGTTGAAATCAAATGTCGTAAATTGGTAGTTTCTAATTAGATGTAGGTGAGTTTCATTTTACTTGCATATTTTTTAATTAAAATATTTTTATTTTATTTGTATGAGTGTATTGCCTGCGTGTACGTAAGTACAGCTGTGTTGTGCAATGCCCGTATTGGTAGGAAGAAGGTGCTGAATCACCTGGAATGAGAGTTGCAAACAGTTGTTAGCCACCATGTGGATTCTGGGAATTGAATCCTAGTCCTTTGCAAGAGCAGTCAGGGCTTCAGTTGCTGAGACATCTCTCCAGCCTCTGTATATTGTTTTTTAAAATAAACAATTCATTGAGAATTTCATACCTGCATATGAGGTGTTTCAATCCAATCCATGCCCACTCCCTCCCCGCCATCTCCTCCCATATTTCCCCATCACTTTTTTCTGATAACTTTATGCACTCTTTCTTCTTCGATTTATTTTTTATTTTATTTTTTTATGGGGATTTTGGCTACTCTAACATTGCTCCCTCTGAAGAGGTAACCTTAAAATCTTTTAAGGATTAGATAAAAGCTCCCAAATATTTTCAAAATTTTTGGCCTTTGGAACAAGTATGTTCCAAAGTATGTTGCTAAGAGGCCCAAGGACATTGTGAGTTTTAGCCAAGAAACTGACTACTTTACTTTGGGGTCTTTTTACCCTAACTGCCTAGCCAATTCCTACCTCCTATTCTTATCACACCATCCTCTGAAGAGGTTACTCAATTGTCAATAGGGAATTGGGATGCAGACTGGTCTGGCTTCTTCTACGCTGAACAGGGATGCAGGGTAAGGCAATTGGAGTACCCCTTCAGTGGGTCTATCTAAAAGATTCCCAAATCGCATAACTCTTATTTCTAGGGGGAAAAGAAAGTCCTTCAATCATGAATAAGAGATGTGAAGAAGTAAAGGCAAGAGTAGTTAGCATTACAAGTTCTAGACAGGAAACTAGAAAAACATCAGAACGGGGCTATTTTAATATGTTCATATGAGACTCCATTGGAATTTCTTGACAAGGGCTTCCAAAAGCATCCCTCTGTTGGGTTCCTCCTCATTTTCCTTTTCTCTTCCAAGGCTGGACTCTAGAGTGAGGGATTCAGGATTTGCTTTCAGGTATTTTGATAGTTGTTGTAGCTGTTGGAGTGGTTAGAATCAGTGCCAGTTCCCTCCCAAAGGCTTCTAGGTAGGGGGAGAAAACAATTTATCCATCATTTTAGAACAGTAGCTGGTTGCCTCCTTTAGCTACAGGTGGGCACTAGAGTATTGCAGACCAAGATTTGAAGTCTTACATCTGAGCAGCACTTTCTGGTTAGGAACAAAATCATCAATGAGAAATAATTGTCTAAATAACTTTTTTTTTTGTAATCTATAATTTTTTGTTGAATTTTCTTTTTTTTC
>NW_008337421.1:211897-214658 GCF_000622305.1 Nannospalax galili | reverse complement strand
GAGCAACAGTACATCTCTTTCACAAGTGGGTTGAAGTATCTAGGTTCACAGTTGAATTAGTATAGTTATATATTATTGAACTCAGTATAAGCCCTGTAAGACATAAAATTGGATGAGTTTTTAACCTTTAAAAAAGATCCCCATTTCATTTTAGAATATATTGTTCCTTGAAGACTCATTGTTTTTGATACTAACACTGAGATGTTGGTGCATCCACCTCTAATCTGTATGCATCTGATTATTACTAGTCAAAATCGGTTGCACTTGGATCCTTGGCACCTGTGTACGTCTATAAAGTCATTGGGTAGATTTCAATGGTAATGTTTATCACCTCTACTAATTAGCATGATGTAAATTTCCATGCCTCCTCCTCAAATATAATACATTTAAAAAAATTTGTTGATTTTTTTTTTGTGTGTATGTATATCATACAGAACATCCCAAACCATCTTATTTGACTATACACCCAGTTCCCAGATGGTATCCTCCCATAACCTCCCTCCCCCAACTAGAGCCCTTATACTCTGATATCCCTGCTACTGTCTGTTGTGTTGTCGGCACCCTAGCCATTCCCCATTACTTGCCCTTCTGGTGAATCTAGTCAGCCTATCTAGAGATCTTAGTTTTAGGAGGATCAGCAGTTCCTCATCTAGCAGCAATCAATTGTCAATATTCCTTCAGAGAAGATTAGGGTCTACTGTTCATTTTCCCAGTTCTATGCCGGGTTATTATCTGGGAATCCCTTTGGCCACCCTGGCCAACAACTCAAAAGAAGGTATCTCCTATCTGGCATTGTTCCTTGTTATGTAGCCTTTAGCTATGCATATGGACTCTTAAGAAATTATATTGACCCCTTTAATCTTTGGTTATACTTTCCTTTTGGATGTTTAAGGCCATACAGTTGGCCCAGATAAACCAATTTATTTTTACTCTTAAGGTCGTTTGAGGATCTCTTCTCCTGGGTCACATGGGCTTGGGAGGAGCCTCTGGCTCCTTTCTTTTACCAGTTCCACCTATGTGAAGGTAAGTCAAAGGTCTTGCTCGACCATGGTTGGCTTCACTTGGAAGCATGGAGGAAATGATTCCTCTGTGTTGACCCTCCTCTTTGTAGACTGGACACTGGTTCAAGTCTATCTGGTGGGGCCTCCTTGGCCTCCTTGATCAAGAGGACAGGTGACCAACCACAATTACAGGACATTTTGAGAGACGCTCATATTTCCCCGGAACTAATCGACCTAGGAGGGCAACGAGCAAAAACTGTCCTTTATGTCCCTCTGACCAAATTTAGCATAGGCCTCAAAGTATGTGTGTTAAACATCCAAGAAGGTTAGTTCCACCAGTCTGGTACTTTTAATTACTGTATGTCATGTAGATAAATCTTGGGTAAAGACCAATTGTTCTCAGATAAACCTTACCTAGACAAATATTTCTTGATCTGCTATGTATAGTTTGTAAGTAGATTGTAGGACTAATATGGTTTCCTCTGATTTTCAAAACTAGCGAGGCATTGTTTATCTCTCGAATTGTCTCACCCCTCCACCATAGTTTTCCCACTTAAGGTGCCCCCATTTCCCCCCTTTCTCCCTTAATAATATCCTTCTCCTATGGTCCTACCTCTCTTGAGCTCCTTCTTTCCCTTTGTTCCCTAGGTTCCTTGTATACCCTTCCCTCCCCCCTCCCTTAAACTAACCCAATTTTTATCCATATCTCCCTTATTAAGGCCTGTTTCCTACTGTTCTTCTCTTTCAGGTTCTTTCTTTTCCTTTACCTCCCTGGTTCATTTCCATTATCCTGGTTCCTGTAGTTATATCTGGATACATACTCACTTATCAGGGTTGGGTTCTAGGATCCAAATATGAGGGAGAACATATGTCAATTTTTCTGAGTCTGTGTTACTTCATTTAGTACAACAGTTTCTAGTTACATACAATTATCTGCAAACTTCAAGATTTCATCTTTCTTTATTGCTGAGTAAAACTCAATTGTATAAATGAACCACATTTTCATTATCCACTCATCAATTGAGGGACACTTAAGTCTCTTCCACCTCTTATATATTGTGAAAAGAGCAGCAACAGGAAGAGTTCTTTGGGTATATGCCAAGGAGTGGTATAACTGGGTCAAATGGTAGGTTCATTTGTAGTTTTTTTAAGAGTTCTCCACACTGCTTTCCATTGGGGTTGAACAAGTTTGCAGCCCCACCAGCAGTGGATGAGTGTTCCCCTTTCCCCACATCCTCTGCAACACTTGGCATCATTTGTTCTCTTGACCTTAGCCAGTCTGACTGGGATAAGATGAAATCTTAAAGTGGTTTTAATTCGCATTTCCCTAATTATTAGTGATGTTGAACATCTTTTAAGATGCTTCATAGCCATCTTTACTTCTTCTTTTGAGAACTCTCTGTTCAACTCCTTAGCCCATCTTTTAATTGAGTTGCCTCTTGTCTTGATTCTCTGTTTTTTGAGTTCATTATATATTCTGGTTATTAAACCTCTGTTGGATGTGTTGCTAGTAAAGATTTTTCTCCAATTCTGTGGGTTTTCTCTTCACTTCCCTGGTTGCCTCCTTTGATGTACAGAAGCTTTTTATTTTAATGAGGTCCCATTTGTTAATTCTTGCCCTTGTTTCCTGGGCAATTGATGTCCTGTTTAGAAAATCCTTTCCTACACCTGTATCTTGTAGGGTTTTCCCAAAGTTTTCTTCTAACAGTTTCAGAGTTTCAAGATTTACATTGAGGTCTTTGATCCATTTGGAATTGACC
>NW_008337421.1:193542-211671 GCF_000622305.1 Nannospalax galili | reverse complement strand
TTTAGCTCTGTAATACAACTTGAAATCTGGTATAGTAATGCCCCCGGCATTGCTCTTAGTGCTCAGGGTTCTTTTGGCTATCTGAGGTCTTTTGTGTTTCCATATGAATCTTAGGGTGTTTTTTCCCAATTCTGAGAAAAATGTCATGGGGATTTTGATTGGCATAGTGTTGAATGTATAAATGGCTTTTAGTAGGATGGACATTTTCACAATATTAATTCTTCCAATCCATGAGCATGGGAGATCCTTCCATCTTCTGATGTCTTCCTCAATTTCTTTCTTTAAAGATTTAAACTTTTCATGGTAGAGTTCTTTAATGTCTTTGGTCAGGTTTATTCCGAGATTGTTTTTTTTTGTTTTTTTGTTTTTTTTGCAGCTATTATGAAGGGGAGTGTTTCCATATACTCTTTCACTGATTGCTTGTTATTGGTATTTAGAAAGGCTAGAGACTTTTTTAGGTTAATTTTGTAACCTGCGAAATTAATCATTTCTAGGATTTTTCTGGTCTAATTTTTGGCATCTCTTAAATATAGTACCATATCATCTGCAAAAGGATAATTTGATCTCTTCTTTTCCAATTATTACTCCTTTAATTTCCTGCTCTTGTCTTACTGCTCTTGCAAGAGTTCTACACACTATGTTGAAAAGAAGTGGAGATAGTGGACAGCCTTGTCTGCTTCCAGTTTTTCTCCATTTAGAATGATGTTGGCTGTGGGCTTATTATATATGGCTTTAATTATGTTAAGGTATGTTCCTTCCAGTCCAGTTCTCTCCAGGACTTTGAATATAAATGCATGTTGAATTTTGTGAAATGCCTTCTGTGCATCTATGGAGATGACCATGTGGTTCTTGTCTTTGAGCCCATTTATATGATTTATGATGTTTATTGACTTACATATATTGAACCATCCCTGCATCTCTGGGATAAAGCTGACTTGATCATGGTGGATGATGTTTTTGATGTGTGTCTGTATGCGGTTTGCAAGTATCTTGTTGAGAATTTTGGCATCTATGTTCATCAAGGATATGGATGTATAGTTTTCTTTTTTGGATGTATCTTTACCTGGCTTTGGTATTAGGGTGATACTGGCTTCAAAGAATTTGGAAGTTCTCCCTCCATTTCTATCTTTTTGTGTAAATTAAATAGTATTGGATATAGATCATCTTTAAATGTCTGATAGATTTCTGCTGTAAATCCATCTTGTCCAGGGATTTTTTTAGTAGGGAGGTTTTGTTTTACTGTTTCAATTTCTTTTTGTCTTATTGGTCTGTTTAAGCTGCTAATCTCTTCTTGGTCTAGTTTTGGTGGTTCCCATGCCTTTAGATATCCATCCATTTCTTTTAGGTTTTCAAATTTAGTAGCATATAGGTTTTTAAAGTATCCCCTTATAATGTTCTGTATCTTTCTGGTGTCTGTTGTGATGTTTCCCCTTTCACCTCTGATTTTGTTGATTTGGAGGTGCTCTTTCTTTCTTTTGGTTAACAGGGCTAGCAGTCTATCAATCTTGTTTATCTTTTCAAAGAACCAGCTCTTGGATTCGTTGATTCTTTGTATTGTCTTCTTTGTTTCAATTTCATTAATTTCTGCCCTGATTTTTGTTATTGCTTCTTGTCTTCTGGGTTTGGGTTTCATTTGCTGTTGTTTTTCAAGTGTGTGGGGTTTCAGCATTAAGTCATTTATATGTATTCATTATGATTTTTTGATGTATGCACTTAGAGCTGTAAACTTCCTTCTAAGAACAGCTTTCAGTGTGCCCCAGAAGTTTTGTTGTGTTCTATTGTTCTTTTCATTTAGTTCCAGGAATACTTTTATTTCTTTCTTAATTTCTCTTTTGACCCATTCATCATTCAGGAGTGTGTTGTTTAATCTCCATGTGTTCATGTGGTGATTAGGGCTTCTTCTGGTGTTGATTGTAAGCTTTATTGCATGTGGTCTGATAAAATGCATGGAATTATTTCAATCTTTTCATATTTTTTGAGGTTTGTTTTGTGCCCCAGTATATGGTCGATTTTTGGAAAAGGTTCCATGGGGTGCCGAGTAGAAAGTATGTCCTTTGGTGTTTGGTAGACTACTCGGTAGATGTCTGTTAAGTCCATTTGATATATGGTATTGTTTAATTCAGATGTCTCTCTGTTAACTCTCTTCCCTGTTGACCTATATAATGGAGACAGAGGGGTATTGAAGTCCCCTACTATTAATGAGTTGGGATTATCTGGGTCTTAGAGTCCTGTGGTATTGTTTTTATGAAGTTGGGTGCACCAGAGTTTTGTGAATATATGTTCATGATTGTAATATCGTCTTGATTGTTTCTTTGATCAGAATGAAGTAGCCCTGTTTATCTCTTATGATTAGCTTTAGTTTAAAGTCTATTTTGCCAGATATTAGAATTGCAACACCTGCTTTTTTCTTAGTACCATTTGTTTGGTATATTTTTTTCCATCCTTTCTCTTTAAGATAGTGTCTGTCCTAGAAAGTGAGATGAGTTTCTTGCAGACAACAGAAAGATGGGTTTTGTTTTTAACCCATTCATCTAGTCTGTGTCTTTTGACTGGGGAGTTAAGTCCATTAATATTTAAAGTTATTAATGAAAGATGAGTATTGAATCCTGTCATTTTTATTTCTATTTATATTCATGATGTATCTGTACTTTTCCACATTTATACCTTCATTGAATTTCTTTCTGTACCCCCTTGGGTATAGTCATTCCTTTCTTCAGAACTCTTTGAAGGGCTGGTTTTGTAGACATGAATTCCTTCAGCCTATTTATGTCATGGAAGATTTTTCTTTCCCCTTCAACTATAATAGACATTTTGGCTGGGTATAGTTGTCTTGGCTTGCATCTGTGGTCATTTAAAACTGGGAATACTTTGGTCCAGGCTCTTCTGGCTTTCATAGTTTTCACTGAAAAGTCAGCTGTGATCCTAATGGGTTTTCCTTTATATGTGACTTGTTGTTTCTCTTTTGCAGCTTTCAGAATTTTCTCTTTGTTTTGTGTGTGTAGTGTTTTTACTACGATGTGCCATGGAGAGTTTCTGTTCTGGTCCTGTCTGTTTGGTGTTCTGTATGCTTCTTGTATTTGTATGGGCATGTCTTTCTTTAATTTTGGGAAATTTTCTTCCATGATTCTGTTGAATATCTGGTCCATGCCATTGTCTTGAGATTCTTCTCCTTCCTGTATGCCTGTTATTCTTAAGTTTGGTCTTTTTTATGGTATCACTCAATTCCTGCATATTCCATTCTTGTGATTGCTTAAATTTTTCATAATCTTTGCTTGAGTGTTCTAGTTTGTCCACTTGATCTTCCAGTCTTGATACGCTGTTTTCCATTTCATTCATCATATTGGTGAGGTTTTCTCCTGTCATTTCTTATTGGATTACTGAGTGTTTCACTTCCTTCTTCATTTCAGCCTGAGTATTCTTCAATATTTCTCTTTTCTGAATTCATTCAGAAGTTTATCCCTATCTTCCTTCAGTTCTTTGATTTCTTTGTTTGTGTGTTCTTTAAATTCACTGAATTCTTTTATCATGTTTATAATTGTTGTTTTGAGTTCCATATTCTGCATTATATCTAGGGGGTTCTCACTGTACTCCTCTACAGGACTATTGGTATTTGGTGGAGATATGTTATTTTGGTTTTTCATGTCATTATTTTTTCTCTGTTATTTTGACATGTGAATTTCTTTTGTAGTTTCTGATTCTTGTGTTAGACTCAAGCCTTCAAGTTTAGGTCTGTTTCTATTTGTGAACTTTATGTGTCTTTGTGGTTTGCTTTTTGGGCATGAAAGGCTGATTCCTCTAAGCTTCCAGTTCTCTCTTTTGATTTTATATTGGAGTGGTCAGATTGCTCTTGTCTTCAAGTTTCCACAGAGGCCCAAGTCAGATGAGGATCAGATGCTCTCAGGCTTTCTCCTAAGGTCTGGATCCCTCCAGGAAAGATTTTGGCCTCAGGAATTTGGGGGTTGGACTGGCCTGGGAGCTGGGCCCAGGAAAGGTGCTGGTCCAATGCAGCTGGTGGCCATGCCACCCAGAGATGCAAAGTCAGATGGGGGCAGGAGGCAGCCCCAAGGGCCCCTCAGGACTGCCCTGAGGAACTGTGTTGGTCTGAATGCAAAGGACCAGGAAGAAGAAAGGTCAGCCCTGGTGTCCAGGAAAGAGAGGCTGTTGGGTTGTGCAGACCCAGGGATACAGAGGGAGGTGAGGGTGGGGCCCAGAGTGCCCCTGGGTACCCTAGAAGGAACTGAGTTGCTCTGGATGCACAGGGTCAGGAAGACGTGGTGGTTCCCCAGGTGCCTGGGACACCAAGACAAGTAATGGGAGAGGGCCCATGCTAAGAGGAGAGACTGGAGGGGGAGATGGGAGGGTGAGTGAGGCTGGGGAATCAAGGCATGGAGGGCATGATCCACTTACCCCAGGGAGAGAGGCCTGAGGGTTGGAGAGGGGTCTGTGGGTCCTGCAGGCCCAGGGAAGCAGAGGGAGGTGAGGGCGGGGCCAGGCCCAGGAGCAAGCCTCCAGTGGCCTACACCTCCTTGTGTTCATGAACAAGCCCTGGTTCTTACAATCTTTCCTCCTCATCTTCCGCAATGGCCTCTGAGCTGTGGGTGGACGAGGAGATGCATCCTACACTCTACAGTCTCTTATTTTCCAAAACTTGGCCAGTTGTGGCTTTCTGCATGCTTTGCACTCTGATGTACAAGGAGGCCTCACTGGTGAGTGTTGAGGGGTCCATTAACCTTCCCTTTACTCTTTTTTCTGATATGTTCCATGAGCCTTAGTTGTAGAGATTCAACTGCAGATGTGTCACCTAGTACTGGGCATCTCTCAGACATATGTTCTCTGTGCCTGACCAAATGTGAAACTCTGAAGTAGCCACCATCTGTTGCAATAAGAAGCTTCTTTGATGAGGGCTCTATGGTATGATTGCCTGTAAATATAAGGATCTATATTTAGCATATAGTAAAAAGCTTATTTTGTTTTGAGATATGAAAGAGAAAGGGTTTTCTCCAGGATCTATGTCCCCTCCTGCCAGATGTATTTGGCTTTTACAGTGCCACCCATGAGTTCTTTCCCATCAAGAGGCCTTTAAGTACAATTAGATAGCTGTTGATTGGCCCCCGGATTACAGTGCACTACTGCACCAATAGAGGTAATTTGCCATGCCAGTTGCCTTGGTTATTAGGCTTCAGGGCTGGGATGGATCATTTATTGCTATTCTCCTTTGGCAGTTTGCATATCATCATGTAGCCAAAATTCTGTTAGAAGGCTTCCAGGTCAGTTTCCACTCTGATGTTTCTGGTCCTGTACCGTAAGTATATCCTTTCCTCAACAGCAGGGTTTTATCTCCTAGTTCTGGGACATAACCAAGAGATTTGGCAATATCCTGTGTTATTTGGGGAGTCGCCTGGACCGCCTCCACCTACCACTCTAAGGGAGAGCTCTTTTGTCTGACACTGTGCTCCCTGCCAAGAGCTCCCAGGTATACATATGCATTAATGTTCAGACACTGTGCATTTCTCAGAGGGTTTCAAAAGCATCACTTTTCCCTCTAAGTCTCTTAGCCCCATAAGAGTCACTCATTTTCACTCCTTTTTCTCATGTCTGGCTTCCCTCCTCCCTCCCTCCCATTGACCCTATCATCCCCACTCTCCCCCCATACCTTCTAACTTCCACCATCCTTCCTCTCCTGAATTCCCACCCTCCCCCACACCATGGTTCCTTGCATATCCCTCCCTCCTCTCCTCCCTGCCAGTTACCCCCACTTTTTCACATCCCTCAGGTAACATCTGTTCCTTACTATCTCCCTTTCAGGTTGTTTCTTGTCCTTTACCTTGATGTATCCTTTGCCTTTTCCTGGTGTTACATCAAAATTTATATACTCACATATAAGGGATTGGTACTACAATCACAGATGAGGACATATATCACTTGCTTTTCTGCATTTGTGTTCCTTCACTTAGTATAACACTCTCTAGCTCCATCCATTTAGCTGCAAATTTCATAATTTCATCTTTTCTTACTGCTGAGTAGAACTCCATTGTGTAGATGTACTACATTTTCATTAACTATTTTATAGTTGAGGCATATTTAGATTGCTTCCATTTCTTAGCTACTGTGAAGATAGCAGCAACAAACATGAATGTACAGGTACCTCTACAGTAGGATAAGTCCTTTGGATATATGCTAAGGAGTGGTATCACTGGACCATATGGAAGCTTCATTTTTAGTTTTCTGAGGGTTCTCCACACTGCTTTCTGTAGTCGTTGTCTGAATTTGTATTCTCACCAGCAGTGAATGAGCATTTCTTTTTCTCCACATCTTTCCAGCATTTGGAGTCTTTCGTTCCCATGACCTTTGCCAATCTTACTGGGGTAAGATGGAATCTTAAAGTGGTTTTGATCTTCATTTCTCTAATTACTTTTAAAGGTTCTTGTTAGCCATTCTTATTTCTTTGTTTGAAAACTCACTGTTCAGGTCTATCACCTATCTTTTTATTGGGTCATTTATTTTCTTGTTTATTTGTTTTTTTGAGTTCTTTTTGTATTCTAGATATTAATCCTCTGTTAAATGTGTAGCTGGTGAAGATTTTCTCCTAATCAGTGGGTTTCCTCTTCTCTTCCTTGGTTATTTCTTTTTCTGTACAGAAGCTTTGTGGTATAATGAGGTCCCACTTACTGATTGTTGACCTTAGCGCCTCAGCAGCTGGTGTCCGATTTAGAAAATGCTTTCCTATGCCTATATCTTGGAGGCTGTTGCCTATATTTTCTTCTAGCATTTTCCGAGTTTCAGGTTTTATACTGAGATCTTTGATCCATTTGGAGTTGACTTTTGTGCAGAGTAAAAGATAATGGTCAAGTTTTAGTCTTCTGCAAGTAGAGATCCACTTTTGCCAGCATCATTTGTTGAAGATGCTGTCGTTCCTCCATTTTGTGTTCTTAGCACCTTCGTTGGGTCTTCTATTATGTTCCATTGATCTATGTGTCTATTATGTCAGCATCATGATGTTTTTTATGATTATAGCTCTGTAATATAGTCTGTGATCTGGTATGGTGACCCCCCCAGCATTTTTCTTTTTGCTCTATATTTTCACAATATTGATTCTATCTATCAATATTTTTTTGCTGTGACAAAATTCCTGACAGAAACAACTGAAGAAAAGAAAAGATTACAACTCACAGTTGAAGGATACATTTCATCATGGTGGGGAATATGGCAGCAGGAGTATGAGACAAATGGTCACATGGCATCTACAGTTAAGAAATAAAAAGATGAATTTCAGTTCTCAACTTGTTTATTCATTTTATTCAGCCCAGCACCTCAGTCATGGAATGGAGGGGCCCACAGTTAAGGCTAGTTTCTCCAGAGTAACCTAATGTCTGTTATTCACCAGGCATATCCAAGGCCTTGTTTCCTAGGTGATTCTCAGTCACATCAAGTTGTCAGTCAATATTAAACATCACAAGTCTATACTTTGTCAATTTGACATCAAAACACATCACTTTTTGTGAAAATTTCATCAAATTTTTGTCTATTTCATACAGAACATCTTAATCTTCTTTATACCTCCTTCCCCAATGGCATCCTCCCATAGCCCCTCTAACTGAAATTCAAACACTCTGTCATTTGTGTTAAGGCCTATCACAGGCCCATCACTTTTAAGCCATCATCATCATATGTTCATGACAGTCTCATATTGTAACATGCATCCTATTCAACACAAAACACCCATAGCCATTAATAGTTACAATTGTCTATGTGAAAAAGTTGAGCCTCTTCTGAAACTCATGAATTCTTTTATCTGTGAGAACAAGAAAATAATTTATAAAATTCCAACAGACAGAATAAATACTCCAGTTCTAAAAGACAATCATGGTATCACAGCCATAAATGACTGGACTAAGCCAGACCAAAATCCAGCAAATAAAATATCAAATCCTGCAGCTTTATGTCCAATATCCAGAGCTCATAATAGAATCATCTTGGTTACTAGGGGCTTAGGTATCCTCACTCCTCCATCTCTGCTGCCCGCTTTGCGTATAGCTCTCTCTTGGACAGGCTCCATTCCATCCATTCAGCTTCCCTTAAAAACACCCATGGCCATAGCATCCTCCATACTCTGTGGCTTCTACTGCAGTGTGGGTTTCACTTTCATATCAACCTGGAATGATCTCTCAGGGCCTCCTTGCATGGTCTCTGAGTCTGCTGTAAGTTTCCTGGCCTCAGTGGCTCTCTGGAATTTCGGTACAAGAGTCCATGACCCCCTCGCTCTGGTATCTTGCATACCTGTAAATTCAGTACCATATAGATGATACTGCCACCAGTCTTGTATTGAGTCTGTCCTCCTTAGACCATAGACATAATAGCCACTGCATGCTGATCCTAGGAAATAATTATCAAGCTGGTTGCTTTTTCAGGAACAATGAATAACTTTGGTGGTCAGAGTTAATTTCTCTCCTTTTAAATGAGTTAGCATTTTCACAAACTGATGCCATTGATGGGTGAATCTCATCCTCGGACATTTTCCTATTGTCCCTGTGAAGAGCAAGAGGATTTCTTTACCATCACAGTCTCTGATTTATATGTGCATTGGCTCATAATTTAAATTTATTTGAGCTCTCTTTCTTGATAAATTGTTCATTCTTTACATCTTTTGTTCCTTATGTTATTTTTTCTTCATAGATCTAGCCAAAAGTGGAGAGTAATAATCATTCTACAAATTGCTTTAAAAATTCTTCCACAAAACACCTTTCACATTACTTTAAATTAAATCTCATATAAGTTCCTAGGACATGGGCATAATGAAGTTCAATTATTTGCCAGAGTACCACATGAATGCCTTCTTCTGTATCCTGATGGAGTCCCTGCTTCCCTCTGAAAACTAATAAGCTGGGCCTCCACAGTCTGAGATTTTCTTGGCCTTCTTCCTTCCAGTCTCCCATTAGAATGACTGACTAAGCTCTGCCTGCAGCACTCTAAAGCTTTTGTAGCCCAGACTTCCAAACTCTCACAAGGAGTTTCATATGCCTAAGAATTACATGGTCAACTTTGTCACATCAATGAACCCACTTTCAGTTCCAATTTTTTGCATTATTTACTTTTCCAACTGCTGTGACAAATTTCTGACAAAAGCAATTTTAAAAAGCAAGTTTTGCTTTGTCTCACAGTTCAAGGCTATAGTTTATCACAGTCAGAGAAGTCATGGCAGAAAGACTGTGAGACAACTGGTCACATTGCATCTTGAATCAGGAAGCAGAAAGTGATGAATATTAGTGCTGAACTAGACTTCTTTTTATTTAGTCTAGGACAGTTAAGGTGGGACTTTGTGCCTTAATAAACTAAAATAAATAATAAATATACCTATGATATGATCCTCTGGGTAAAGCAGAAGCCATCTTTATTACCTCAGTCGTGCCTGCTTGCAAGTGATAATAGCAATGGCACTTGCTGACTGTAGACAGTTCCTCTGAGCTGGAAAGAGTGGGGAGCATCACTGGTCCATCAGCTGAGATTCCAGACCTTCCCGTCAGTCACTTGTATGAAATTTTGTCCTAATTTCCCACAACCTGAAGGTCTTGGAAACATGTTTGAGTATATCAACTGAGGAATGCTAACTGAGATTGACTCTATGAGTATGGCTAAGGGGATGCCAAAATCCATACTCCATTTCCAGTGACGCTGCTTTGTGGTATTATGTGCTCATGTAAGCAGCCCCTCATCAAAGATCTGTAAGTAAACCAAATTGACTGATTGGCTCTCTGGGTGAACTTGGGTGGAATTCTATTTTGGTTTGTTTTTGCATCATTATGAGGGAGGGCTAGAGATTTATGTTTCCCCAGGGAAGGAATTCTCCCAATTCTAGATAATCCCTAACAGACATGCACAGAGGCTTGTCTCTTATAAGACTGTAGATACTATTAGGTTGAAAATGTTAGCCATTACAATACTTACAGCTTTTTTTTTTGACAGGGTCTCTCCAGTTCCAGCCCATTTGGAAGTAGCTATGTGGATCAGGTTGGCCGTAATCTCCCAGAGATTCATCTGCCTATTATAGAGGGCTGGGATTAAAGGTTTGAGCAATAAAACACAGCTACAGCTTTTTTGAAAAAATTCACTTATTTTTATTTTATGAGTATGAGTGTTTCTCCTGCATGTATGAAATGCCTACAAAGAACAGAAGAGGGTTCAGATCCCCCAGAACTGGAATTATGAGCAGTTGTGTTTCTCCATGTGGGTGCTAGGAACTGAACCCAGATCCTCTGCAAGAGCCACCAGTACTCTTATCAATGAGCCATCTCTCCAGCCCTAAAATACATAATTTCATGTGTATGAAGACTAGAAATCAGTTGAGATGGAAGAGACTATTTCTTATTAATTTGAAAGCTTAGGTAAAATGGAAAGAATAGACTAAGATATTTTAATTGAGACCATGTAATATTTGTTCACTGTGACATATAAGGGAAGAGCAGGTAGGATTTCTGTTCTTATGACAGTCTTACAGAATACTCATGAAATCAACACAAACAGTGCCCAACACTCTGATCCATCTTCTAAGGATGATAGATGTTTTCAGTATTCTGGAAAGAGTTACTTAAAACCAATAAAATGCAAATAGTTGAGCTTTTCTACCTGACTCTATAATCTAAGTTATGAAGAAGCAAATAGTTGGGTATAAGTGCCTTATCACTACCACTGTGTTTCATGGGATTGGGTTTCCAATTCAGCATGCAAGCTCACAATTTTTCAAAATTTAAAATTAATGTTCAAATTAGAATACAATTCATGCAATTCCCAGCCATTTTCTTAGATTTTTAGGGATTTAATAAAGCTGTGAGTTACCATTTCACATTTTTCACAGGAAATCCACTGTTTCATTGAACAGCACTAGCACTGCATAATACATAAATAATCTTGTGTTATTATGATTAAAAATATGTTATCATACAAAGAAAAAGTAAAAACATTACACGTTATGGATGTTTACTAGCTCATTTCTTCATGTCATATCTACAATAACACATATAGCACAATGGCATCTGTTATAGTCTGAGATCCACAAATGCTTCAAACAGACAAACAGACAGGTGAGACAGAGAAAGAAAGAAAGATTTATTATGGTCAGGCTACACTCTTTCCAAGAGGGTCTGAGTGCAGCTCTGTGCTAAGCACTCTGGCTTTTTTTTTATAGTGCTTATGTCGCTAAGCAAGCAAGCAGAATACAGAAGCCAATCATTGAGTGTTAAGCTTGAGCAAACATTATCAAGGAAATACATGAGAAAATAAAATTTTCCACCCAAGCCTCCCACCTGAACCACAATATACCTGCACAGAACTAGCTTCCTCCTCTTTCATTGACAGACATTATCAATCTTACTGTTACTTTACATTGTTCATGGGACATTGCTGCTACTGGTCACAAAGTTCCTTTTAGTGGGATTTTGTTGTATAGCAATCGTATCCTAGGAACTTGACCCTTTAAAGTTTCCCTAAGTCTTCCAAACAGGAAGGGGTCTGTTCCTTTTCTTTGTCCCTTAACACAATCCTCCAAATGCTGTGGGGTACTTCTTGTACAGAGAAACTATGTCCAGGGTAGAAAGTTTAAGTTCTCAAGCTTATAGGTAGAGAGTCTCCTTAATAATTTCTATTCTGTTAAGCAACAGTTACTATTTTGCAGAAGCAAGACAAGCATAACCTACAGAAACCATAAATCAACAGTTAGCAGGAGCACTCTAGGATGCTCTGACCTGTTTCCAAGACAGCCAGTGTTCAGCGGACATGTGTTCCCATATTCTGGGCCAACTGCCTGATAATTTGAGAGACTAGAGTCAGCCTAAACTTTAACATGGTATAGTTATGGTCAAGAAGGTGTCCTTAAATTTGCAGTTAAACACTATGCCAGAATCACTTTTAGCCAAACATAAAATATTTTCTATCATAAAAAAGTAATAGAAATTGTATCTGTACCATAGTTTTGTTTTTAAACATTGATGAAGATTCTTTCCTTCAAATATCAACATGATTAATAATCCTGAAAGATTGAAAATTTGCTATCTCAAAATTTACAATTAATTTTTAATTTCAAAAGCATATACAAAATCATAGATTGGCTTTTAGATAACATGATTATTTGAACAGAGTAAGTGGAGTCTAATCATTCATTCAAATATAATGTTCACTGTCTTTGAAGTATATGAAGTACTATAGTTTTACTAATAATCAGCATACATGCAGATTAGATTTTATGATTTTACCCAAATACAGTAGTAATGATTTAGTAAATATATTTTCATGTTTCTTAGCCAAGGAATTAGCATTTAATTTTAAATTTTAAACTGAAAGAGTTAATAAAATCTAAGTAAGTGTCATTGCTGTGGGTATTTGTTCCTTATGTAGATTGTCATGATTATTTCCTTGTATTTTCATTTTTAGTCTTCCTTTTACTTATTAGTGTGTGTATGAGAATATATTAAGGACAAAACAATATTTCATTGTCTATCAAAAAAATAGGCTATTTTGAGGGAACAGTTATAGCTACAGAAAAATGTTTGTTCAAGTTAGGTTAAACAGAAATTGTTCAAGATCTTACTTTCCAGAATGTTTATATTAAAATTTTTGGATAACCAATTACACAGTTCAAAGTAAGAAAGACTGTTTGGATAATACACAATGAGAGGTCATTGTAAGAATTAAGTATTTCTCTTGAAAGCCACACAGGAGTTTCTGATTCTCTTAAAAGCTGTTTGCATCATAGCTAGATTTAGGACAAGTGTAAAGACAGAGTAAAACACAGCAAGGAACTTGTCCATCCAGGTGATGTTGAGTGGCCACACATAGAGGAAGATGCAGGGTCCAAAGAAGAGCACCACCACTGTGATGTTGGCAGAGCAGGTGAACAGGGCCTCAGATGCACCAGCTTTAGAGCTTCTTGAGACAGTGAGAAGAATATGTGAGTAGGATATCAGCAGCAAAATAAAGCAGGTCACTGCCACAAATCCACAATCAAGGTTCAATAAGATGTTCAAGGTGCTGTAATCCATGTAGACCAACTTCATCACTAGTGGTCTATCACAAAAGAAGCTGCCTACCTCCTGGGGGCCATGGAAAGGCAGCTCTGCACAATCACAACAGTTTGACTTATGGCATGCACAAAACTGATAATCCAGGCAGTCCAACCATCACAATGCACCTTTGAAGGCTCATAATGCTGAGTAGCGGAGTGGTTTGCAGATGGCCACATAGCGGTCATAGGCCATTATCACCAGTATCACCATCTCAAGTGCTGCAATGAAATGGGAGAAGAAGATCTGGGACATGCAGCCTGCAAAGGAAATGGTCTTGTGCTTCCTGAGAAAGTCTGTGATCATCTTAGGTGTGGTGTTTGTAGAAAGCCACATGTCAACAAAGGACAGGTTGGCCAAAAAGAAATACATGGGGGAATGGAGATGGGGGTCAGTGAAAATTAAGATTACAATGACAACATTTCCAGACACAATGATCATGTAAAGTAGGAGAAATACCATGAAGAGTAGAACCTGCACATTCCGTGACTGACAGAATCCCAGAAGCACAAAGTCTGACACGGCAGAATGGTTTCCTGCAGTCATGCTGCTCAGTGTCTCTAAATCAAGTGTGAGAGACAATTCATTATCAGTTAGCAACGTGGGACAGGTCAGGGGATTATTGTGCAGAATTTATTTATTTTTATATGTGTGAATGCCTCTGTGTGTGT
Organism: Nannospalax galili; assembly: GCF_000622305.1. Classification (NCBI taxonomy): domain Eukaryota; kingdom Metazoa; phylum Chordata; class Mammalia; order Rodentia; family Spalacidae; genus Nannospalax; species Nannospalax galili. The sequence continues at coordinate 197,951 of NW_008337421.1, read as the reverse complement.
GTGTGTATGTATGTATGTATGTATGTATGTATGTATGTATGTATGTATGCCTGGTGCCCTCAGAGTCCAGAAGAGGGCATCAGTCCCTTGGACCTGGAGTTACAGATGGTTGTGAGATGCTAAGTTCAGGCTGGGAATTGAACTGGGATCTCTGCAGGAACAGCAAGTGCTTTTAACTGATGAGCCATCTCTTCAGCCCTAGGCTAGATAATTAAAAAAATATTTTATTATTTTTATGTGTATAAGTGTATTGCCCACATGTATGTGAGTGCACCCGTGTCGTGCAATGCCGTGGAGGTCAGAAGAGGGCATCAGATTCCCCTGGAACTGGAGTTAAGGACGGTTCATAGCTGTCATGTGGGTGCTGGGAATCAAATCCGGGTCTTCTGCATTGCAGAGTGCAGTCAGTGCCCTTAACCACTGAGCCATCTCTCCAGCCCCAGGCAGATAATTTTTACAGTGTAGTAGTCACACGTAAGTCTTGCATGGTTTTTATGAGTTCACTTGTGGAGAGAAACCTTGGCCAATACTTGTCATATTTTGCCCAAATAAAAACCTGAGTGCTCAATATTGACTTTCAAGAAGCAGAGCCTAACGTGTGATGGCTGCACAAAGAAGTTAGAGAGTACTCTCCCAATAAGAAGTAAACAAAAGAAACAGAATTCTAAAGTATAAAGCTGAAAAAAAAAGTCTGACCTACAAAACAACCCTGATCCACTGTCTAGTAAAGAGAAGTTCAGATAAGACTCAACAACCATTACAACAAATTATAAAATAAACTCATACACTTAAAATGTTAAGTATTGAGCTAGAGGGATGACTCACTTATTAGAGCACTGGCTGCTCTTGTAGAGGAACTAGGTTTGGTTCCCAGTCCCCACATGGTGGCTAACAACTATTGATTACTTCAATTCTCAGGGAACTGACATCTAGTCTGGCCTCTGTGGGAATTTCTTGCATGGATGCACTTACATATATTCAGGAAAAACACTTGAACACATAAATAAATAAGTGATTAAATAAATAAATTTTAAAATGTGAGAATGAACTAATACTTAGATTTAGTACAAATGAGAAGGTACATTATTGTTTATCTTATGAATAATGATTTATTTAATCATTCATTCAACCTAATCTTAAATATAAAAAGCTACATGTTGAGTTTGAACCTCTAAAATATGTGTTGGAAAAATGTTAAGGAAAGAAAATGGTTAGAAATTAGGTGATAATTTTAGTATGATTTTCACATAAAATCAGGAGTACATTTTTCATAAGTTAAAATCCACTGTGTAATTATAAGCATTTTGTAGACTAAATGGGTTAGACTACCTATCAGTGAAAACTAATGTGGGAAGAGAGTGAAATCAGAGAAACGGATTCAGAACTAGGGAACACTGAATGGAAGTTTCTGATAACTGATGCCTGTCGTAAACGTTCTTCACACCAATACATTCAACCACTATCATTTTTCCTGTGTTCCCCTTTTCTGTATTTATTGGCCTATGTAAATACCACCGATTTGTGTTTCTAAGAGGACAGTAAGTTTTATGCATGAAAGCAAATCATATTGTTAAAAAGTGCTGAATAGACATGAGACTAAATTTTCAGCAATTACTGATTATTCTTTTTTCAAGTGTTACTTTTTAAAAATTTAAATTATTTTTATTTTATATGTATAAGTGTATTACCTGCATGTATATAAGTGTACCCATGTAGTGCAGTCCCCATGGAGTTCAAAAGAGGGCTGGGATCCCCTGGAACTGGGGTTATGGAAGGTGGTTAGCTGCCATGTGTTTGCTGAAGGCTGAACTCGGCTCCTCTGCAAGAGCAGCCAGTGCTCTTAACTGCTGAGCTGTCTCTCCAGCTCCTAATTATTCATTTTAATTGTAGTTTATACTAATTTTATTAATCTGTATTGAAATTTCATATTTCCCTGAGATGAATCATAGAAAGATAATTTTTGCTTTTCATTTTTTTGTTATCTTTCTCTAGACACAGTGTTAGTTTTTATGTCTGATCCTTTATGCTTTGAGATTCTCCATGGTGACTCGTAAGACAGCAGCTGAGAGATCAAAAGTGCTGCCATCATGAGCATACTCTCTCTTATTTTATAGAGATCATTGGCATAAGTTGTGCTGTAAGAAAGATACATATTTTTTGTGGGTAACTGGACATATGTCAGTAGTCTCACAACTTACAGAAAAGCACACCCATCTATACCTAATTTCTATATAAAATATTCTGTTTTACTCTCAATGAATAAACGAGTTCTGAGATACTTGAACAAGCTGACTTTTTTGTCTTGTTTCGTTGTTTTCGGACAGTGTCTGGAACTCATTATGTACACAAGATTGGCCTCAATCTCACAGAGCTCAACCCGCCTCTGCCTTCTTCAGTGACTGCTGAGATTAAAGGCATGTGCCACCATGTACAACCCTTGGTCCTTACTCAAATTCTTCCTGTTCGTTCAAATATTTCCAAATTATTTGTTAATTAGTAACAGCTGTTGAGTAAGTGACAAAGAAGATCCTCATCACAAAGCTAGATTCCAAGTGTTTAAATGATAGATTACTTAAACTTATTTTCAACTTCTTAGTATTTCATATTATTAGGAGTTAATAATCTGTTAATAGTCATCAGTATTTATTCAAATTGTAGAAGATACTTTTGTTTAGATGTGATCAAAGCTTACTGTAATACTCAATGACCTTGAAACATATAACTAATCTAATGTTCTCTTCCAGTTGTTCATCTGTGAAAAGGAGGAAATTCACTCTAATAGATGTGTTTGAAGAATTATCAGAATAAATACAAAGCACTTAAGCTGTTTCATTCTCAATGCTTGTTAATAAATATTCTTTTCAGGAAGTTGGCGTTTGAGAAGTCATTTGCAATGTTTATTGTCAAATATTTTAGATGTAGGACTTTCTCTAAATGGAGTATGATACACTTCTTTCTAAAATATTTACTCCTTACAGTTTCTTTAGCATATGCACATTCAGTCCTCCATTAGTATATTTGATTTACAGAAAATATGTTTTCATCCTGGTCTGTGTCCTGCAGAGGAAGACTTAATACTCTGAGGACTTAGAGGAGGCACTAAGGTCTTCTCTCATTGTGCCTTCGGAATTCTAACCTGCAACAAGGGAGAGCTGCAGGACAGAGGAAAGTTTCATTGTGGAACCGGTGAATTGAACAATTAGAGAGGAGAGAAATTGCCATAGTTTTAGTGGTATGAAAAGAAACATTTTAGCCATTTATACGTAAAAAGTATCTACATGAATTTTTTCTGTGATATTAGCCCTGAAATTCTGTGCATTTCTCAGTTTTCAATTTTTATAAAGAGTAATTTGGAACAAAGTATTTAGCACATTACACTGACTTGGTTTTCCTGGGGTGTGGGTGAGAGGCAGGGATTGAAAGGGTCCTATTATTGTTTTGAGTGGGGTTTCAAACTATTGTTTCGAGTAATATCACTTCTCAATTGACACATTACATCTCATTTCTTTCTTTGTGTCAAAAGTTGTCTATCATGAAATGCTCTCTTGGAAATCATCGTTAGACGCTTTCATTGTGTTTCAACTGTTGTTAAACTATCATAGAAATTCTATGGTAAAAGATGGAGAGACAGAGGAGAACAATCTCCAAACTTTCTACTCCAAGTACCATGTGCTGAACAAGTCATTCTCATGTCCATCAGAGAGCCCACACATGAAAGGTTCACAGGGACTCCTAAAAATTACCTGAATGAGGAACGCCAGTGAGGTGAGACAACGTGCTGTCATCAGCTCCTTTTCTGTTAGAGTCTCTGCTGGTCTTCTTTACTGATGAGTGAGTACAGGATGTATACACACTAAGGAAAAGGTTTTCATGAGCTTGGCATATATTCATCACAAGAAATGCATCCCATGGGTTCAATTTTTCTGCTCCATGTCTGAGTAGAACAGTAAATACCTATAATTTTCCTTGGACATCTCTTGAGAACTTGTTGAGAATGATGTCAACTGTTGCACATTCTGGAAATTGGACCAGGGAGAAAAATAATACCTCACTGAAATCCGGCTAGCATCAAAAAGCATTTGTTTCGAAAATTAGTATCTGATGATAATTACTAAGGAGATGTATCCTGCAATTTTAATTTTACAGTTGATCTAGGCATACAAATCAGTTGATTTAACTGAAATCTTAGTTGTGAGTGCAGGACAGATCATATCTCTGACCACTAATATCTGGTGACTTTTTGGTTTGATACATGTTCATCACCAGAGACCCCTGATGTGAATGTGATATGCTAATGTATGTATGTATGGTCAGTCAAATATGTTGGTAACTTTAGTCAGCTAATTTCTTTGTTTCCATATTATGTGTGATTAATGGAGGTTCTGTAGGTTTATACATTGGATATTATA
>NW_008337421.1:172529-193196 GCF_000622305.1 Nannospalax galili | reverse complement strand
ATCTATCTATCTATCTATCTATCTATCATCTATCTATCATCTATCTATCTGAAAAGGTTATCACTGAAAGACAGAGACTATGTGCCCAGCTAAGGGCTCACTTACGTGTGATATCATTCTATCCCTTCCTTCTACATTGTTCCTCCTTAAACCTAACCACTAATTTCTGCCAATTACCAGCTGTTAGTTTCTATTTTCATTTGTTTTAACTTTAAAAAATTTATTGAGAATGTCATACATGTCTATATGGTGTTTTGATCCAATCCAACTCACTCCCTCCCCTCCAACTCCTCCCATATCTCTCCATCACTTTTCCTGACAATTTCCTGTACTCTTTCTTTTTTATGGGGCGTTTTGATACTCTAACTCCCTGCTCGAAGAGGTAACCCTAAAATCTTTTAGGAATTAGATAAGAGCTCCCAAATACTTTTGACATTTTTGGCTTTGGAACAGAGTATGTTGCTAAGGAGGCCCAAGGACATTTTGACTTTTAGCCAAGAACATGGCTACTTTTCTTTGGGGTCTTTTGACCCTAAGTGCCGATCCAATTCCTACTTCCTATTCTTATCACACCATCCTCTGAAGAGGTTATCCAAATTGCAATGGGGAATCAGACACAGACCACTCTGGCTTGAATGCTGAACAGAGATGCAGGGTGAGGCAATTGGGGCACCCCTTCAGTGGGTCTGTATAAAAGACTCACAAATTACATAACTCTTAAGTGTAGGGTGAAAAGAACTTCCTTGACTGGTGCCTAGGAGATGTGAAGTAAAGGCAAGAGTTGTTAGCATTACAAGTTCTAGACAGGGAACAAAAAAAGGGGCAGAACAGGGCAAATTTCAATTGTTCATGTGAAAGTCCATTGGAATTTCTTGACAAGAGCTTCCAAAGCATTCCTCTATTGGGTTCCTCCTCATTCTTCTTTTGTCTGCCAAGGCTGGACTCAAAGGTGATGGACTCAGGATTTGTTTTCAGGCACTTTGAGAGCTGTCAGAATGGCTAGAATCAGTGTCAGTTCCCTTACCAAGGTTTCTAGATAGGGAGAGAAAACAAATTTATCCATCATTTTAGAACAATAGTGGGTTGTCTCCCTTAGCTACAGGTGATCACTGCAGTATTGCAGACCAAGAGTTGAAGCCTTTCATCTGAGAAGCACTTTATGATTAGAAACAGAATCATTGGGGCTGGAGAGCTGGCTCAATGGTTAAGAACACTGACTGTTCTTGCAGAAGATCCTGGTTCTCATCCCAACAACCACATAGCAGCTAACAACTTTCTGTAACTCCAGTTCCAGGGTATTTGACAGACTCTTCTGCCCTCCACGGGCATTGCATGGCACAGGTGCACTTACCTACATGCAGGCAATACACACATACACATAAAATAAAAATAATAAAATTTTATTAAAAGAAAGAAACAAAATCATCAAAAGAAAACTAATTGTCTAAACATTTTATATGGACTTAATTCTAGTGTAATCCCTCGAACTCTTAAAGAAATATACTGACCACTTTTTTTTTCGGTCCTTTTGAAGCAGGGTCTCCTGTAGCCCCAGCTGCCCTGGAACTCACTATGTAGTCCAGGCTGGCTTTGAACTCACAGAGATCTGCCTGCCTCTGCCTCCCAAGTGCTGGGACTACAGGTGTGCACCACCATGAAATATACTGACCACTTTAATCTTTGGTTATACTTTCCTTTTAGGTGTTTAAGAAAATACAGGCCAGGCGTGGTGGTGCACGCCTTTAATCCCAGCATTTGGGAGGTAGAGGCAGGCAGATCTCTGTGAGTTCGAGGCAGCTTGGTCTCCATTGTTAATCCAGGACAGCTGGGGCTACAGGGAGACCCTGTCTCAAAAGACCAAGAAAAAAAGAAAGAAAAGAAAAGAAAAGAAAAGAAAATACAGTTGGCTCAAATAAACCAATTAGTTTTTACTCTTAAGGTCATTTGAGAATCTGCTCCTTGTGGGTCACATGGGCTTGGGAAGAGCCCTTAGCTCCTTTCTTTTACCAGATCCATCTATGTGAAGATAAGTCAAAGGTCCTGATGGATCATGGCTGGAAGCATGGAGGAAATGTTCCTCTGAGTTGACCCTCCTTTTTGTAGACTGGACACTGGTTCAAGTCCATGTGGTGGGGTCTCCATGTCCTCCCTGAACAAGACAACAGTTGACTCACCATAGTTACAGGACATTTTATGGGATGCTCCATATTCCCCTGGAACTTAGTCGACCTTGGAGGGCAGGACGAAAAACAGTCCTTTAAGTCCCTCTGACCAGATTAGTATAGTACTCAAAGTATGGCTGTTAAACATCCAAAAAGGGTAGTTCCACCAGTCTGGTACTTTTAATTACTATGTGCTATGTAGATAAATCTTGGGCAAAGGCAAAGGTTCTCAGATAAACCTTGACTAGACATGTATTTTGTTCCTTAAACTAGTTGACTAAACTATGATCTTAGAAATTTTAAGATTGTGTGTATATTATTTTTGTTTCATCCTTTATATATCATAAAAAACCTACACAGACCTTTATTATTTGCTTAGACTTTCTGATTTTATCTATTTTGGAAAATGTCTCCATTCCCACATCCTTTTAATATCTACATTCTCATTTTCTTTTTTAAATAATTATGAGACATAATAACATTAACAAATAAATTTTCCATCTGTTGTGAAAATCTTCTTCCTGGGAATACTTAGCAATGTTTATCCTCTTCTAAGGTTTTAGTATCAAACAAATGTTTGATTAAAGTTCTCTTGGGGAACCGATGATTTCCTGAGCTTACTTACAGAGATTACTGAGGGGTTGCTGAGGTGTGTGAGGTATATGACCTGAGGGTATGGACACTGGAAACCCTTTAGCCAGCATGGATCAAACCTTCTCTTCCTAGCCTTCCCAAGATCATATACCTTAGACATCCCCAAATCCAGGAAACCATGTGTGACTAGGGCCAAATTACATGTAGTTGGCTGGGAAGAGTGGCTGGATACTCCAGTGAGGGCTAAATGACCTTGTTTGCCCCTCCTTTAATGAAGGAGAACAACCAATCAAGTTTAATTGTGATGCTGTTTATCAGGCAGGCATAGATGAAGTCGTGATGATGGTAGTTATTTCACACAGAAGAGATTGCTGTACAGCATCATCTTATTAAAAGAACATGGAATTTAAAAATATTTGGTGCTAGGAACCACAAATGAGGAGAACATACATCTTTTGTTTTTCTGAGTCTATGTTATTTCACTTAGTGTAACAGTTTCTAGATACATCCATTTACCTGGAAATTTCATTATTTCGTCTTTCTTTACTGCTGAAGAGAACTTCATTGTGTAAATGTACAACATTTTTGTTAACCACTCATAAGTTGAGGTGCACTTAGGTTGCTTCCAACTCCTAGCTATTATGAAAAGAGCAGCAACAACTGTGGTTGCACAGGTCTCTGTTCACTAGGATGAGTCCATTGGGTATATACCAAGGAGTGGTATAACCAGGTGATATGATAGGTTCATTTTTACTTTTCCAAGAGTTCTTACTGTTTTCAGTAGGGGTTGCACAAGTTTGCAATCCCACCAGTAGTGAATGAGCGTTCACCTTTCTCTACATCCTCACCAGCACTTGGTATCATTTGTTCTCTTGATCTGAGCCAGTCTGACTGGGGTAAGGTGATCCTTTAGGGTGGCTTTAATTTGCATTTCACTAATTACTAACAATGTTGAACACTTTTAAAGATGTTTCTTAACGGTCTTTATTTCTTCCTTTAAGAACTCCCTGTTTAGATCTTTAACCCATCTTTTAATTGTGTCACTTGATTTCTTGCTTCTTTGAATTTGAGTTCTTTATATATTCTGGATGTTAAACCTCTGGCAGTTGTGTCACTAGTGAAGATTTTTCCCATTCTGTGGGTTTTCTCTTCACTTTTTTTCATCGTTTCTTTTGCTGTACAGAAGCGTTTTAGTTTAATGAGCTCCCACTTGTTGATTGCTGTCCTTAATTCCTGAGGAACTTCTGTCTGATTTAGAAAATATTTAACTATACCTATATCTTGTAGGTTACTGCCAATTTTTCTTCAAATATTTTCAGGATTCCTTGTTTCACACTTCGGTTTTTGATCCATTTGGAGATTACTTTTGTGCAAGGTGAAAGATGATGATCTAGTTTCATTCTTCTACAGGTGGAGATCCAGTTTTGACAGCAGCATTTATTGACGATGCTGTTTTTCTTCTATTGTGTGTTTTTGGCACCTTCGTCAAATATCAGGTGGATGAAATTGCAGGTACTCAAGTTTGGGTGTTCAATGATATTCTGTTAATCTGTGTGTCTAATTTTGTGCCTTACAACACTGTTTTTATGACTATAACTCTATAGTGTGCTTTGCAATCTGGAATAATAATCACCCCAGTGTTGCTCTTTGTGCTCAGTGTTGCTTTGGAAATCTGGGGACTTTCATGCTTCCATATGAATTTCAGGATTTTTTTTCTAATTCTGTGAAGTATGTCATGGGGATTTTGATTTGGATTGCATTTAATCTATATATTGCTTTTTGTAGGATAGTTGTTTTCACAATATTAATTTTCCAATCCATGAGCACTGGAGGTCCTTCCATCTCCTGGTGTCTTCTTCAATCTCTTTCTTTAATGATTGATAATTTTCATTGTAGAGATCTTTGGTGTCTTGTCAGGTTTGTTACAAGATATTTTGTTTATGAATTTATTTATGTATTTATGTATTATTTATTTATTATTTATTAACTATTTTGAATGGGAGCAGTTCCCTGTATACTTTCTCCAGTCGCTTTTTATTGGTATATAGAAAGGCTACTGATTTTTGAAGATTGATTTTATAACCTGCCACTATACTGGAAGTGTTTATTAGTACTTGGAGTTTTCTGGTGAAAGTTTTGGGATCTCTTAAGTATAGTATCATATCATCTGGAAAAAAGGATAGTTTGACTTCTTCTTTTCCAAGTAGCATTCTTTTAATTTACTTCTCTTGTCTTATTGCTTTAGCAAGAGCTTCAAGCACTGTGTTGAAAAGTAGTGACAATAGTGGACATCCTCATCTGGTTCCTGATTTGAATGGGAATGCTTCCAGTTTGTCTCCATTTAGAATGATGTTGGCTGTGGGTTTGTTGTATATAGATTTAGTTATGTTGAGGTATGTTCCCTTCAGTCCAATTGTCTTTAGAACTTTTATCATGACTGCATGCTGAATTTTGTCAAAGGCCTTTTCTGTATCTATTGAGATGACAATGTGGTTTTTATCTTTGAGTCCATTTATATTACTGATGTCATTTATTGACTTGCATATATTGAACCATCCTGCATACGTGGAGGAAAGCCTACTTGATCATGGAGAATGATCTTTTTGATGTGCATCTGTATGTGGCTTGCAAGTATTTTGTTGAGGGTTTTTGCATCTATGTTTATTAAGGAGATGGGTCTATAGTTTTCTTTTTTGGCTGTATCTTTATGTGGTTTAGGTTTTTAGAGTGATGCTTGCTTCATAGAAGGAATTTTGGAGTTCTCCCCCTCTTTGAATAATTTAAGTAGTATTGGTTGAAGGTCTTCTTTAAATGTTTGGTAGAATTCTGCTGTAAATCCACCTGGCCCTGGGATTTTTTTTAGTCAGGAGGCTTTGTACTACAGTTTTGTATTCCTTATATGTTTTGGGTCTGTTTAAACTGTTGATCTCTTCTTGATTTAACTCTGGTGGTTCCAGTGATTTTAGATATCTATCCATTTCTTTTCTATTTTCAAATTTAGAAAAATATAGATTTCCAAAATACACCCTTATAATGTTCTGGATCTTTTGGGTGTCTGTTGTGATGTTTCCCCTATCATCTCTGATTTTGTTGATATGGGTTTTTTCTTTTTGTCTTTTGGTTAACTGGCCTAAGGGTCTGTCTATTTTGTTTTGCTTTTCAAAGAGCCAGCTCTTAGATTCATTGACTCTTTGTATTGTTTTCTTTGTTTCTATTTCACTAATTTCTGCTTTGATTTTGTTATGTCTTCTCTTCTGCTGGGCTTGGGTTTCATTTGTTCTGGACTTTCCATTGTCTTGAGTTGCAGTGATAGGTCATTTATTTTTTTTTAATATAGGTACTTAGAGCTATAAACTTCCCTCTTAGGACTGCTTTTAAAGTGTCGCAAAGGTTTTTTGTGTCGTATTTTCCTTTTCATTGAATTCCAGGAACTCTTTCATTTCTTTCTTCATTTCTCCTTTGACCCACTCATTGTTTAGGAGTGTGTTGTTTAATAGCTACAAGTTGGTATAGTGACTAGGGCTTCTTTCAGTGTTGATTTTGAGCTATACTGCATTGTGGTCTGATAGAATGCACAGAATTATTTCAATTCTTTTGTATTTGTTGAAGTTTGTTTTGTGCCCCAGCATGTGGTCAATTTTTGAAAAAGTTCCGTGGGGTGCTGAGTAGAAAGTTTTTTCATTGGTGCTTGGGTGGAATATTCGAAAGATGTCTGTTATGTCCATTTGATGTATGGTATCATTCAATTCAGACCTCTGTCTGTTTATTCTTTATCCAATTGATCTGTCTAATGGAGACAGTAGGGGTACTGAAATCCTCTACTATTATTGAGCTGGTGTTAATGTGTGTCTTAAGTCCTATAGTGTTGGTAGTGTTGTTTTTATGAATTTGGGCACACCAACATATATGCTTGGGTACAACATAAATGTTCAGAATTATACTATCTTCTTGGTTAATTGTTCCTTTGATCGGAATGAAGTGGCCTTTTTATCTCTTCTAATTAGCTTTACTTTGAAGTCTATTTTGTCAGATATTAGAATTACAACTCCTGCTTGTTTCTTAGTGCCATTTGCTTGGAATATTCTTTTCCATCCTTTCACTTTAAGGTAGTGCCTATCCTTGAAGGCGAGATGGGTTTCTTGCAGAGAGCAAAAAGATGGATTTTGTTTCTTGATCCATTCAACAAGCCTGTATCTTTTGACTGCATGGTCCAGTCAATTGATATTTTAAAGTTATTATTGAAAGACGTGTATTGGTTGCCATCATTTTGATTACTGCTTGTGTTCTTTGACTAATTTTGTGTTTCCTCAATTATACCTTTATTTATTTTCTTTTGTTGCTCCAGCTTATAGTTGTTCCTTTCTCCTTTCTTTGTATTGCTTCAAGTATTCTTTGAAGTGTATTCTTTCAGGCTATTTGTGTCATGGAAGACTTTTCTTTCCCCCTCAACATTTTTGCTGGGTAAAGTATTCTGGGCTGGCATCTATTGTCATGTAGAACTGGAAATACCTTGGTCCAGGCTCTTCTGGCTTCCCTACTTTGCATTGATAAGCCAGCCATAATTCTGATGGGCTTTCCTTTATATGTGACTTGTTTTTCTTTTGCTCCTTTCAGTATTCTCTCTTTGTTCTGTACATTTGCTGTTTTTAGTGTGATATACCATGAAGAGTTTTTTTTCTGGCCCTCTCTATTTGGTGTTCTATATGCTTCTTGTATTTGTTGGGGTATCTTTTCTTAATTTTGAGAAATTCTCTTCAACCATTCTGCTTAAGATCTGATCAATACCATTAACCTAAATTCTTTTCCTTCTTCTATGCCTATGATGCATAGATTTGGTTTTCTCATGGTGTCCCACATCTCTTGCATATTCCATTCCTGTGTTTTTAAATTTTTTTCATAGTATTTGCTTGAGTAGTCCAATTCTTAAACTTTACCCTCCAGTGTTGATATTCTGTTTTCCATTCCATTCATTCTAGCAGCAAGGCTTTCTTTCCCCTGTTGTTTCAAGTTGGCTTATTGAGTTTTTCACTTCCCTCTTCATTTATGCTTGAATTTTCTTCAAGGTTCCTCTTTTGTGAATTCATTCAGAAGTTTATCCCTGTATTCCTTTAGTCCTTTGATTTTTTTGTGTGTTCTTTAAATTCATTGAATTCTTTGATTGTGTTTATGATTTTTCTTTTAAATTCTGTGTCCTGGGTTGTGTTTGCTTTGTAGAACTCTTCTACAGGACTGGTGGAGTTTGGTGGGGACATAGTGTTTTGGCTTTCCATTTTATTATTCTTTTGTTGTGATCTTGGCATGGGAATTTCTTTTGTTATTTGTGATTCTGATATGAAAATAAAGTTGAAGTTTGCTTCTATTTGTATTATTGGTGTGCCTTGGTTGTTTTCTTATTGGTTATGTAAAGCTGGTCGGTACAGGTTGCATGTTCTCTCAGGTTTTATTTTTGAGGGAACTGATGGCTTCAGATCAGCTACTTATGAGCTCCCACAGAGGCCCAAGTCTGATTCCAATCAGGTAATTCATGCTTCCTTCTAATGTTTGGGACCCCTATTAGCAGGAACTCAGAACAAAATTTGGGAACGTCCGTAAGGGGGAGCCAATATAGGGACTCTCAAGCAGTCTGTCTAGTTCTCAGCCACTATGATGGAGGGAGGCCAGAACAGGAACTCTCTGACAGTCTGCTGAGATAATAGGCACTACACAGATGGAGGTCAGAACAGGCCCTCTCAGGCTATCTGCTAAGGTCTTAGCCTTATCCTACCAAAGGGCAGAGTACTTCCCAAGGGCCATGGGAGGGGCCTCATTTAGTCCCTCCCAGTTGGAGGGGTGGATACTGCACAATTTGGGGAAGCTCACCAATAAGTGGAGGCAGGATCCAGGTGCTCTCAGGTGGTCCCCTGAGTTCTCAGCCCATATGCCAGAGGGATTCTGGAACAGGTACTCTCTGGTGATCTACTGAGATGTCAGCCCCTAACAGATGGAGATCAGACCCCCATTTTCAGGTTTTTATATGAATAAAATCTTACATACTCTATTTTCTGATCTGGTTTATTTCACTCTTCATACTTAGCTTCATATTTATCATATGGTTACATGTATCAACAGGACATTACTTTTCATTGATGACTAGTATTTCGTTATGTACATACCAACCTATCTCTTTATAGAAATTTGTGTTATTTACACTTTTTATTTAATATTTTAAAATCTTGAATATATATTTATATGCAAATATCTGATGACTTGAATATATTTTTACTTTTAAAGATTTGTTTTAAGCCTCAGGATATAGGATGACTTGATAAATGTCTATTGACCATTTTAAAAATGCAGTAATATGATGATTTTGATGAAAAATTTTTACAAATGTCAGTTATACCATATGATTCAAACTGTTCTTACATTTCTGGTGAGTTTTTGTGTACTTCCAGCAATTATTTGTACAGGAGAAACATTTTTTAAAAATTAATTTGTTTTCATTTTATATTGTATGCTTTATGAATGTTTGCTTGCACATATCTAAGTGCACCATATACGAGCAGTGCCTTTAGAGGCCAGAAGAGGGCATTGCATCCCTCTGAGCTCGAGTTACAGATAGTTCTTAGTCAACATGTGGGTGCTGGGAGCCCAGCATAGGTCCACTGAAAGAGCTGCCTGTACTCTTAACCACTGAGCCATCTCTTTAGACCCCCTTTTAAAATTATTTGAAAATCCATAATTCCTTTTAGTTCTCAGTTTGAAGGACGTACACAGTTGGCACTCTACTATCCTCATGATTAATTGACACCACTAAGTGTCAATATGAATGTTCTTTATCTCTGATAATCTTTGGTTTGAAATAAACCTTGCTATTAAACTAGTTACCGATATTTTCTTTCGATTTGTTTAAACATCATGCACATCATCATATATATCTTATATCCTCATTTAAAAAAAAACACAAAATCTACTTTTAGAGAAGTTTTATGGTTTTAGAAAACTTGAGCAGAGAGTACACAAAGTAACCCCAGTCCTTTTCCTCATACATGAAACCTATCCCCCTATCAGCATCCAAGTCCACAGTGGCACATTGTTGTCACAGAGCTTTCCTGGATGCATCTTTGTCACCCAGCCTGTAACTGACACTAGGATTCATTTCTGTGTGTAGTAGTCCACAGCTATCCTGATATACCTCATAGTTTCAGTGATTTGACAGTTCTTTGTGCTTTTCCCCCTCCCTTGCCCCCGTTAGTTTAAGACCTGGCAAACAACACTGACATTTCTAGTCAATGGTTTTGTTTTTGCACACTGTCACCTACTTGCCTTCCCATCAGCAATGAATCAGATTTAGAATTGCTCTGTGTTGTGTCTTGAATGGGAAATGTCCCCTAAGGCTTATGTCTGTGAATATTTGGTTGTTTGGGAAGCCTATAGGACCTTTAGTATCAGAGCCTTTGCTAGAGGAGGCTTGTCACTGGGGCGTATTTTAAGGTTTACAACCAGGCTTCACTTGCTTCTCTCTCTCTCTCTCTCTCTCTCTCTCTCTCTCTCTCTCTCTCCTCTGTTTCCTGTCAATGCAGAGTGATTGACAGGCCTCATGCTCTAGCTGCCATGCCTTCCCCCACCATGATGGATTGTGTCTTCTAAGAACCATGAGCCAGAAGAAATGTTTTCTCCCTTAACTTGCATTAATCAGGTATTTAGCTGCAAAACACATAATTTAATTAAGGCATTTTATATCTTATCCCTAATTTGGTGCTTTTGGCTTGTCCTTTTTTCTAAAAAATATTTTATTTATTATTTTTATTTTATGTGTATGAGTGTATTGCTCACCTGTATGTGAGTGCACCTGTGTTGTGCAATGCCGTGGAGGTCAGAAGAGGGTTTTGGATTCCCCTGGAACTGGAGTTAAAGACGGTTTGCAGCTGCCACGTGGGTGCTGGGAATCAAACCTGGGTCCTCTGCAAGAGCAGTCAGTGCTCTCAACTGCTGAGCTCTCTCTCCAGCTCTGTCTTTTTTTAAAATGTATATTATTTTTATTTTATGTGTATAAGTGTACTTGCATGCGTGTAAGTGCACCCAGGTCATGCAATGCCCGTAGTGGTCAGATTAAAGTGTTGGATCTCCTGGAGCTGGAATTACAAACAATTGTTAGCCACCATGTAGGTACTGATATTAGAACCCGGGTCCTCTGCAAGAGCAGCCAGTGCTCTTATCCACTGAGCCATCTCTCCAGCCCTGACTTGTCCTTTCTAATAGGTAAGAATTAGTATCTTATTATTGGTTTAATTTGATATTGCTAAATGACACGATGTTGAACATATTTTTCTCTCCTTTTCTTTTTTTAAATTGAATTTTTTTTCATACAAGATAATTTGATGGTACTTAGATCCCCTCCGCTGTTCTTGCCTCATATAATTCCCCCACACCCAATATAATGTACTCTATTATATACATATAATTAGACCTATAGATTGTAATTTGTGTCCCCAAATGTCTTTCATTTTGTGTCCATTCAATTAAAGCAGGTGGAGCTCTGTGAGATTGAGGTCAGCTTGGCTAACTGGGGCTAGAGGAAGACCTTGTCTCAAAAAAAGAAGTTTGTTTATCTACCAATTATACTTTCCACCAACTGTGACTTTTTAATTGTATTCCAAAAGCCATTTTCATACCCAAGATAATCTAGATTTCTCCTATACTGTCTCACAGATTTTTGGAATTTTGTGGTTTAAATTTAAACCTGTAATCCATTTTGAATTAACCATGAAAATTAGTTTAACATATAAATTGGTTTCTTTATGATATTTTAATATGTACATGATGTAATTTGTTCAATTTCACCACTCTCTCCCATGACCCCTGATCACTTCTGTCTGGTTCCCTTTCTTCTCCCTCATAACCCTCCCTTAAACTTTCATGTTACCTGCACTCTGTTACACTCTATTGCCCACTGCATTAAGAGCACTCCCTCCATTCTCCCAATCCCCTTTCCGTTTTAGGATTCAAACAGGTGTATTTAAGATAATGTGTGTCATCTGAGTGTGGATTCATTGCTGTTATATATGGACGGCTGAACATTCCAAACCTGTTTCTTGGAAAGAATAACATTTTTCTTTGTATTTTCTCTGCTCATTTTGAATTGAAAGGGTTCTATTCTGTTACACCAACCTTTACATCATAAGTTTATCAATATCATTTACTATTATACAATTGCATTCATTCTTGCCATCAGGTATTTGTAGTCATTTGAGTGTGTTCTTTGATGTTTTAAAATGTATGTATATATTGGCATTAATGTTTTTATTTTGGTATGTAGTATTCACTTTATCTACATGATATATTCATTTGGAGGCTTTTTTTGTTTGGGATATTTTTTCTGGCTTTGGTATCATGGAAGATTCCACATATTGAACAGTGTGGACAGTCCCCACTACTCCTCTGTTTTCCAAAAGAGAATTTGAAGAATCAAAATTACTTTTTCTTTGAATACTGTGTAGTGTTCACTGGTGAAGACATTAGTGCCTAGAAGACAGTGTCTTATGGATAGTTTTAAAATGATGAATTCTGTTTCTTGTTAAACATCTTTTCAGAATTTATCTTTCTTCTGATGTTATTATACATACATCACTTTCCATTCATATTTCATGAATACTAGCCTATAAAATGTAACTTACACGTATCATATTTTCAATTATTTGAGGAATAAACATCTGTCTATAGTGTGTAGCATTATCATTTTCATGTCATATTATTGTTATCGTTATATGTTTCCAGTGGGGGAATCAAAGCTAGGGTCTCCTGGACACTAGACGATACCCTTCCTTTGATCTGCATCAACAGCCCTGTATCTGGGGTTTTGGAGCAATAAGTATAGCACAGGTGATACTGAAACTCAGAATTACTATTTTCTTATGGTATTATTCACGTATGTTACAGAAGACAATGCTGGTGACCCATCTCTGCTGTAGAAATTCTCTTGGATCATGGCAGAGCCAAGGTGCTGGACAGGGACGAACCTCCTGCTGCCCCTTCTCGTCTGAGAAGTTTGACTGAAATTTAGAAAAATTCCACACTGACTCCAACAAAGTCCATTCCAGAACCAGAAGGCCAGGAGTGTATTATTCCCATCCTTTCACCAAAATGTTTTAGTCTTTCCTTTAGTTAATGGATTTGAATAGTTGTATTTCCCCCTCACTGTTTTTCAATTCCTTTATCTCACATTCTTTTCCTTCAGGTTCTTACTTCATACATTCACTTGGCAGTCCCCCCTTTTTGCTTTATCAATTTTTTTAATCTTTCTGAGTCTTCAAAATTTGTTAAAACAATATTTCATGCAGCTTATATCATTGTAACTGAAGACATTTGAGGTAGTTTTGTGCTATATTTAAACATCTAGTTTTATTAATGACATTGAAATTTATTTTCTCCTCTATTGAGTTGTTTCAGTATTTGATCTTTCAAGAAATGTATTACAAAGAAAATGTTCATATAAATTCAGAAGTAAAAAAATATAAAATAGGCAACATGTAAACCAAAAGACATAAGAAGCATGAAAAGATGAGGTGACTGAGGCTTCTTCAGAAGTTGATTCACAACTTTAGATCCTAAAGATCTAAAAGCAGTTAAAATTACAAATATTGCAAAAGTTGAAGATTTTCTTTCTTAAAATTGAATTTGAATTCATAATTGAATTGCTGAAATTGCATACAATATATTTTGATCATATGTGGATCCCCTCCCCTCCACAAAATTTCCTGTACATATTCCTGCATACATCAAGGCCTATAGAGTCAGGTCTGTGTCCCCAGTTGCCCATGAGCATGGGTTCCTACACTGGAGCCTGTTCAACCTACAAAGAGTCTCACCTTTAAATGATATGGAATCTCCCCTTCCCAGTAGCTGTCTGGTGCCAATAGTTACTAAGTAGGACTGGGCTTTCTTACTCACCTCCCTGCTTCTATTCTGGCAATTTTTTTCTGGCTAGAGTTTACATGAGATTTGTGAATGCTGTCATCACTGTTGTGAGTTTTTATGCATGACTTACTAGCTGTCTGGAAAACCGTTTCTTTTTTGTCATCCACCACCTTTGACTATTAGTCTTTCTATGCCCTCTTCTACAATGATCCCTGAGCTTTGGGAGGCAGATGTTTAATATAGGTGCCTTAGTGCACATTGACCAGTTGTGGTTCCTTGTGTTAATCACCATCTTCTGTTTAATGAAGAATTTTATTGAGAGCTAAGAGATGCATTAATCTGTGTATATAACAATAAGTCATTACTAATCAGTTTTATACTATATTTATTTTGCACAGTAATTTTATTAGGCTCTCTCCCATGGTCTCTGGGCTATGTAGCCTCAGACCTAGGCCTGATATAAATGTCAGGTATGGGTTCCATCCTAGGAAGTGGACCTTAAAAAAAATTAAAAAGTAGTTGGGTTTTCCCCAAATATTCATGCCGCTATTGCACTGGTGGGAATACCATGTTGGGCCAGTTACTGTAGCTCACAGGATTCACAGCTGGGTAAGGCTGATGATATGTTTTCTCATCAGGTTGCTTGCATAGCACCTTCGAGCACTATGAATGTTAGACAGTATAGATGAGGCTTTGAAGTCAGCATCAGCTTGATTTCTCCTTGTTTGTTCTACAGCCCATGTCTGCAGTGTCTTTGCCAATAGGGTCTCACCATGAAGTTCTGGTGAGTAACAAAACTCATGGGCAGTGGCCAATATTGTTTGAAGGTCTATGGGATTCCTTCCCAACAGTTTCATAGGAGGGAATCCATTCCCAGCATTGGGCTTTTACTTTACAAGTCTAGGGTAGGTAGGTGGTACAGGCACTTTCCCCCAGTTACAAAGTAACTCCTTTTAATATATTTTTGTAATGTATATGCATATACTTAAACAGCTTATATAGTTGTAGACTTCAATATGACTTTTTCTAAAAGCTTTATTGTTAAACCCTACCCTCCTAGCCCCCCACATTTAACTTTTCTTACTCTATTAATTAGCTTTCCCATTTTACATCAAGGCATTCTAGCTCCACTCCCAGAAAGCCTCTCCCGTGGTCGTTTATTAGTTTCTTGACCTCTCTGGATTTTCAAATTGAAACATGCATATCTAAGACTTCAGAATAGTATCAGAATGGTTGTTTCCATTTTCATCCATTAACCTGGAATTTTATAATTTTGTTTATTAAGAGCTGAATAATATTTCATTGTGTGTATTTTCCACAACTTACTATACATTCATCAGTGGAAGATTATACAGGTTACTTCCAACCTACATGTTTCTCCTGGCTATTATGATATAGGCAGCAATGAACATGAATGACCATGTATTTGTGAAGCTGTGTATAGATTCAGGGGTCTATGACCAAGAGTAGAATTGCTGATTAAGTGTTAGATCAATGTCTAACTTTTTAGAATTTTTATTTTTATTTATTTTATGTTTATGTGTGTATTGCCTGCATGTAGGTAAATGCACCTGTGTCGTGCAATGCCCATGGAGGTCAGAAGAGTCTGTCGGATCCCCTGGGACTGGGGTTACGGAAAGTTGTTAGCTGCCATGTGGGTGCTGGGATTCGAACCCAGATCTTCTGCAAGAACAACCAGTGTTCTTAACTGCTGAGCCATCTCTCCAGCCCCTAGTGTTAAATCAATGTCTAACTTTTTGTGAAATCTCCAAACAGATTTCCGATGTAGCTGAACCAGGTTTTCCTCCTACCATCAATGGGTAAGAATTCTCCTTTCTCTGCATCCTTGTCAGCATTTATAATTTATTTTCTGAATCTTAGCTATTCTGGTTAGGTAGGATGATATCACAGTGTAGGTTTTAAAAAATACTTTATTTAGTATTTTTATTTTGTGTATATGAGTGTATTGCCTGCGTGTGTGTAAGTGTACAATGCCTGCAGAGGTCACAAGAGGAAGAAGGATTCCCCTGGAACTGGAGTTACAGATAGTTGTTAGCTGCCATGTGGCTGCCGTCATTGAACCTGGATCCTCTGCAAGAGCATCCAGTGCTCTAAGCCACTGAACCATCTCTCCAGCCCCTCAGTGTAGTTTTAGTTTGCATTTCACTGATGAAATATTGAACATTCTAAAAATATATTTATTAGTCATTTTTCCTGTTACTGAACTTCTTTATATCCTTTGCACCAATTTCTAATGGTTTTTTTATTTTAATTACTTTTAGTTGATTGTATATTCTAGGTATAACCCTCTGTCAGAGGTACAGCTGGTAAACATTTTTTCCAACTCTGTGCATTGCCTCTCACTTGAATGATGATGACTTTTGTTCTGAAGAAGCATTTTAGTTTTATGAAGTCCCATTTCAGTTGTTGGACTGAATACTTGTACTATAGGAGTCCTGTTCAGAAAGCCCTTTCTGTGCCTATAAGTTCCAATGTATGCCCTACTTCCCTCTCTGATTCAGGTTATGGGGTCTTATGTTAAGATCCTTGATCCATTTTGAGTTATGTTTTGTGCATGTAAGAGATAGGGTTCTGGTTTCATTCCTTTTCATACCATTATCCAGTTTGACCAGCTCCATTTGTCGAACATGATGTCTTTTCTGCAGTGTGTACTTGTGACGCCTTTGTAAAATATCTGGTGACTGTAAATGCGTGGATTTAAATCAGGGCCCGTGATGGGTAGGTGTTCTCTGAAAAGCTAGAACTGAGGGCAGGTCTAAAGACATATGCTGAGAGATTCTGAGAGATGCCTAGGACATTGGGAAAAAGGGGAAGAGTCATTGATATTTTGGAAACAGAGTGCTTGGACCATGGGCAAGACAGCATGCAAAAAACTGGCAGAGACCATGGGCAGGACAAGCTGATGGCATGGATCTCAAACATGGGAAAGAAAAAGCCTATGAGAATTCATGTCTTTGTCAGTCATCCCTTCCGGGATGTCATAAATTATGCAAAACTCAAATAGAAGGTATTCAGACAGTTTTGTCAGTCCTGGGAACTAGGATGGCCTGCAAGGGTCTCTCAGAGGAAAATTTAGTGCATCAATTGAAGTGTGACTGGAGAGACAAACCACAGGAGTTCAGAAAAAACAATGGGGGTGTGGGCCTTGGACAGCTTTACAGTTTCATCAGCGTCCAATAAGCCTATCAAAAGGGAGTTAGGTTCAGATTCCCAAATCCAGAAGGGTGGAGATGGGTGCTGTGAGGCATCCTGTGAGTAAAGCAAGCCATCCCGGAGAGTGTGGCCAATCCTCATATGCTTAATGGGGTTAGTGGGGGGTCACATGGGTTATACAATACATAGTGAAATATGTAACTAAAATGACACTGGCCACACAGACGTGGACAGACTCAAAGGGGGACATCTCCAGGCTGCAGCCATCCTATAGATGTTGGAAAATAGTTCAGTTTCTGGAGAAATGGGAGCCACTGCCACCTGTGACTGAAAATTCCTTAAGGAGTATGGAAAGCCCAGAAAAAAATTTACAAGCCATGGATGCAAAAGGGGAATCCAGCGAGGTGGCCTGGGCACTTCTTTACATAATAAAATATTTGTCCACTGCAAAGGAAATGGCCCCAGCGGAAACTGAAAAGACTAAGAAGTTACTGGAAAGTTCTGTTTCAGCCTCATAGCTTGAGAGAGAAAAAAATGGGAGATTTTAACTTGCTTAAGGTTAGGGGAACAGGAGTCAAAGGACCCAGGAAAAATGACAGATATTAATAAGAAAAGAAAAAACCTAGAAATAAAAGTAACTAAAACTGCCCCTCAGACTCAACCTTTGATACATAAAAGAGAAAAATGTTAACAATACTGTAGCTAGGAGAAAATACTCCACATTGGAGCTGTTGGGATTATGAAGGACTTTCATACAAGCAGTTTAAGAGCCCCCCACCATGTGGCTCATTAAGGGTATGGGAAATGGGAGCAAATAATATTATTTTAAGTCCTTCAGAAGCATCACAGCTGCATTATATAACCACACATCCATCCTTGAGACATAGGCTGTTTAACCTAGGTCAGTACGGGGGAACAGTCCTTAATGGAAGGGCTCGGGTAAGGCAGTAAAAATACATGGTCATCACAAATGGAGACTCCCATGATTATCAGGGGCTGGAGGACCATAGGAGAAGGGCAGGTGTTGCTGAGAGAGTAAGTATGAGAAAAACAATATATGATACCCAGTTTGCTGGGCCAGATCACCAGAGATATTAAAGAAAGCTTAATTCAATTGGGACCTCAAAAATGGTATAGAGCTCTAATGGTTTTGCTTAATCCCTTAATGGGATAGGATATTTGTAAAGTGGTGGAGTCTGGCAGAGCTAAGTGTCTCAAACCAGCAAGTAAAACGTGTCTGTAGAATAACTGAACAACCTACAAGAAATATAAAAAATACAAGAAAAGAAGAGGTCCATTTGGGTTACTCAAAGACAAATGTGGCAAGATTTATGTTGAGTCTAAGTTCCTAAAGAAAAACTTGATAGAAAAACCAAGTTTGCTACTAAGGAGTTTTTGGAAGGCTTTAAAACCTGAAGAACAGTTCACACAAGGCATTCAGAGGATCAAAACCATCCCAGATTTGATGAAGGATCCCCAAAGATTGAATAAGGTACATTTCTCTTCTGAGAAAGTCAATGCTAGGACTGGAGCAGTTTTTCTCACCAGGGCCTCCCCCAGCATCCAGTTATGGTCAATGAAGAGATGGAAAATGTGGCTTAAGCCAGGAGTCAGACCGAGGGACTGCCTGACTCAGAGAACAGTGCATCAGTCACAAGAGAGACCCTCTGCCTCCTTAGCCTGGTGCAGAGTCATGCAACTTGAGCCAGAACCTGTAAATGTGTCAAAGATTGAAAGATACAAATAGACTTCATGTAAAATCCCAAGAATGCAAAATGATTCCAAAGGGATACCTAAGGATAATAAAGAACTAACCAAGTTAATGCGTCTTACCCATACTCTGGTACCCAACAGACATCTATGGAGAAACAACTAATACAAATGGAGAACACCTTTTCACATTGTGTTGGACCTTATCTATGATTGATTTAATATATGATGTTAACCTTTGAGTGTTTGACAGATGTGAAACCCATTTAAAAGATATCAAGTGCACCTAAAGAAACATAGGCCAGCTCTATCTGTAAGATTCTTGGGAGCTTTATGGTTGGGTGAGACACAATTAATACCCACCAGAAGGGTTGAGAAAAGTCTACAACACCTAACCCTATATGAAAATAAAAACAGAGACTCCCAAAAACTGTACAACTGTTGAGAAAAAATTTCAGTAGCAGGGGTGGGTTGCCCCCTTATGAGCTGTTGGACAGAGAGATCTAGAGGCCCTCAAATTAACCAACACTATTGCCACTAATGTTGGTTGTACAGTAGAAATGGTTGATAAAGCCATGTTGCTGAAGACACTGCTTGATGTGAACATGGGAGAAGAGACAGAGCTGAAAAGTTGAAAACTCCATGCCACTGGATGGATGGCTTTCATAGTGCAAGAAAGCACTATGCATATGGCTATGGAAAAAGGATCCCCTGTGATTCTGCTTGACATGGACCTCACATGCTGCGCATTAGTTACATGCCAAACAATGCCTGCTGGTGCAACAATGGCTCAACTAACATATGTACAACTGACAAATTTCTAATTTGATAAGTCCTGCTCCTAGGGGTGGAATACATATCTAGGGCTGAGGACCAGGCCAACCCCCCATGTTAGGGAAGGCTATAGACCCCAGAGAGGAAGCCACTGCAAATATACCATTTGATGAGTATGGTACACCTGCTGGAATATCTTCCAGGCATTTGTATTTACATCTGGGTTTGTTTTGATGTGTCTACTTCTTTCTATTTGTCTTTATGGTGGGGAGACACCACTGAGGTGGATCAGCAGCCATGTCTTGAAGACGAATGATGGGGAGTGCCAAGAGGTCAATATCTCATCACAATACAAAGGAGATCACCCTGCATCTGTCACTCTCTCCAAGGCTCAGGGACCCCTGCGGAAGATTGGCAGAAAGATTATGAGAGCCGGAGGAAGGGGTGGAGTGTTTCGTAGGTGAACTCTGAAAACTAGAACTGAATGGGAGTGGGCCTAGAGACGTGCTGAGAGGCGCTGAGAGATGATGCTGAGAGAAGCTGAGTGCACTGGGAAAAGGGGAGGAGTCATGGTCATTTTGAAAACAGAGTGATTAGACCCGTGGGCGAGACAGTGCTTTGAAAAGTTGGTGGAGACTGTAGGTGTGGATCTACACTGATGGTGTGGATCTCAAATATGGGAAAGAAAAGGCATGTGAGAATTCATGTCTTTGTAAATCACCCCCTCTTGGGTGTCGTAAACTAAGTGAAACCCAAATAGAAGGTATTCTGTCAGTTTTGTCAGTCCTGGGACCTAAGATAGCACACATTTGGGTATCTCAGGGGAAAACTTAGTGCAACAGTCCTCAATTATATTCCACTGTTCAATGTGTTTATTTTTATGCTACTACCATGCTGTTTTTATTATTATAGCTCTGCTGTACATTTTGAGATCAAGAGTGGCAATGCCTCTGTAATAATTTTCTGTTCAGGATTATTTTACCATCCTGGTTTTTTGATTATTTGTTTCCATGTGAAATTTGACATTATCTTTTCAATTTCTGTGACAAAGTGTATTGGGGTTTTAATTGGCATTGCATTGAATTTGTAGATGACGTTTTGTAGGATGAACATTTTCTAAATATTAATTGTATTGATCCATGTGCTTGTGAGGTCTTTCCACCTCCTGGTATCTTTAATTTCTATCTCCAGTATCTAAAAGTTTTTATTATACAAGTCTTTCACTTCCTTGGTTAGATTTATTTCAAGATATCTTTGGATTTTGAGGCTATTGTGAATGGAGTCTTCCCTGTTTTATTTATTATTTATTTATTTATGTATTATTTATTTATTTATTATATGTTTGCTGTTGGCATAT
>NW_008337421.1:138181-172470 GCF_000622305.1 Nannospalax galili | reverse complement strand
TATATGTTTGCTGTTGGCATATCAGATGGATTCTTATTTCAGTTAATAATTTTATAACCCTCTAATTGGTTGATTTCACTTTTAACTCTAGATGTTTTCTGGTGGAGACTGTATGGTCATTATGTAGATATGGTAGAATTATATCACCTACAAATTAGGTTTTTTTGTCTTCTTCATTTCGAATTTATATATTGTTCATCTTGTTCATTTTCTTGTTGCTCTAGCTAAGACTTCAAATACTACGTCTTTCAGGGATGGAGAGAGTGGACATCATTAATTTTAATGGTAATGGCTTGAATTTTCCACCATTTATCATGATGTTGGTTGCTGTATATTGTAGATGATCTTGTCTTTGTTGAGTGGTTATTTTGATCTTTGCTATTTCTCAGTTTGTCGGGTTTTGACCTAGCTGAGTATTTCTTGGTGTTCAGGTTTGTGGCCAATTTATTTTGATGTGAAAATGGAGTTTAAGAAATGGTCTAAGCTAAGCTAGGGCAGTCACAACTGTTCAGTTGAGTTTCTAGTGTTGACTCCTCATGCTTCTAGAACATCAGCAAGGCCTAGGTGGTTGCTAAGTGAACAAGCTGACTGATAGTTCAGGCAGGGAAACCTCTCAGATCTTGGGGCTCAAGGATTGTAGTAACTCAAGGTTCTATGATCTGAGATGGCAGAGAGCAGGGAGGTGTGGGAAAGGAAACTCACCAAGGCATGTCTGGAAAAGCTCCTAGATCTATCTTCAGCAAGGGTCTTAAAAGAGAAGCTATGGTGGGTGTCAGAAAGTATGGGAAAGGGAGCTTACTAAGGCAGGTCTCAGAAAGGCTATGGGAGTCCTCCAATGGTCCTGGATGAGCTGAAATAGCAAGGGTAGAGTCCAGGGTCCTGTGTGAAAGGAAACTTGCAATGGCAGGTCAGGGAAAGGTCCTTGATTTGGGGGTCCACCAAGGTTTTAACAGAGCAGAGATGGAAAGCCAGGGATGTGTGGGAAAGAGAGCATTCTAAGATAGGTCTGCCAAAGTTTAGCTTTACAAATGACCAATGACTTCAAAGAAGATACAAATAAGCAGATGGATGGAGTTTAAAAAAATAGTATAGGCATGGTGGTGCACGCCTTTAATCCCAGCACTCGGGGGGCAGAGGCAGCTGGATCTCTGTGAGTTTAAGGCCAGCCTGGTCTACATAGTGAGTTCCAGGACAGCTGGGGCTACAGGGAGACCCTGTCTCAAAAAGACCAAAAAAATAGCATAGGATATGTGTGAGGGACTCTGCAAAGAAAGAGTCTGATAAAAATGAGCCTTTTTGACATTTTCTGAGAAGATGTGAAGAAATTTCTATTTTACACAGGGCACTGATAGAACACACAAAAAATGATTCTACCCATGTTTAGCATAATGAACAATAAGATTACTTAGGAGAAAATCTGTGAAGTGTTACTTAGGGGATCATGGATGTCTCAAAACAACTTCATACTGGAAAGTTCACCACAGGAAGGGTGAAGACTCGCATATCCTATATCCCTTCAACTTCTGCATGACTTTCAAGCAGCTTTGCTGATCAGAGGGTATCAATTTACATCAATTGTCACTGCTTACATAATACTTAAAAAAAGTCCTTTTGAGTCTTGTATGTTTCAGGAGATTCTGAGACTTGTAAAATTTGTTAATGTCCTAAGTCTTAATGAATCTCCCTCCTCCCTTCAGAAGGGAGTATATCGATTGTAGGAATCACTGCACAGCAAATGAAAATATGTTAAGTAAAAAGTAAATTATTTTAACAATACACCACACAAAGCAGAAAAACAAAAAGATCATGATTTAAAATGATATTAATTGTTGGGAGCTATTATTATGGGCACAGCCATTGCTGCATTAGGCTGTGGCAGCCTGCCTTGACTTAAGCATTGGAGAAAGAATGCCTCCACCCTGGGAGTTTCCCTGCTCTCTGCTTCTATGGTCTGGGTGGACAGGCTGTGCTTCCCTGATTAATTGGCAGTCTTGGAAACATAACTAAAGAGTTCTGTTTCAGTTTATGGACACCGGAGTTTCTCAGCACCGTTAGCTTGGTTTCTATATAGAAATAATAGATTATAGTAGTTGCTAAGAGTAATCACAAACAGTACACCTCATATCTAAGATATTATAAATATTATGTAGCTGAATCTTGGATACTGTAAATGTGTGAGTTTCGGTTGGTGAAGTAATGTATTCTTGGTGGTAACATAATGTATCCTTGGTTATTCCTTGGTTACTTTCTGTTTAGTGATGTATCCTTAGTTATTCCTTGGTTACTCCAGATCTGATTCCTATATAAGCTTGCTTTAGTTCACAATAAACATGCACTTTCACATAGACCTCTGCATTCCCTGCATCCTGATTTCTATCCGTTGGTGTCCCCAAGCCCTTCAGGCTTGGTTTGTGGTCACTGTACCGTGACAATTAATGAATGGTTACATTTATATAGTCACAGAGAAAGACTAATAAATGACAGTCAAGGCATTCAAAATATGGTGGCGTAATAAGAAATGTCCCCCATTGGCTTATGTATATGTAGTTAAGCAGGTGATACTCAGTCGGTGGCTCTGTTTTTGAGGTTTGGGAACCTTTAGGAAGTAGAATCTTGCTAGAGAAAGTCCAGCATGGGAGCAGACAATGAGATTTTGTGATTTTTTCCCCTACTTCCTTCTCTATTTGTTTCCTGTTATGGTTGGCATTTGATCTCTTGGCTTCCTGATCCTGTTGCCATGCTCTCACATCCACTTTGAACTTCTGTCTCTCTGGTGCTGTAATAAAAATAAACCACTCCTTAAATTGCTTGTGGTCTTGTTGTTTATTAAAGCCATAGTAAAGTGACCAATACATAAGAAAACTGGAAAAAATAAATGGCCAATGTGAATTTATGCTTCAAAAGAGGAAATTAAAATATAAATTAAATGCACAGGAAACATACTCAGAAAAACACAGCAGAAAAATTCCCAAACCTGGGGAACTATGTGGACATTCAACTACAAAAAGCATTGAGAACACCAAAAAGTCCCTACCAGAAAGGAATCTTTCCATATAATATTATCAAGAGTACAGAAATTAAAAGGAAGCAACATCTATACTTCAAGAAAGAAGAGTCAAGTTATAGGAGAAAATCCATCAGAGTAAGGAGTCTCAGCATAATTGTTAAATCTCAGGACATCATGCAATGATGCTTTAAAGACACCGAAGTATACAATAGAAGTGGAAAGATCTGTCTCCCATGCTTAAGGACCAAAAAAATTAATACACAAACTTTACTCTGTAAACCTTAATATACATGACAGAGTCCATGAAATCTGACTGCAGGTGGGGGCTAAAAGAAGACTACAACTAAGACAGGGAATCTAAATATGATCAAGATATATTGCATGAAATTCATAAAAGTTCCATAAAAAAGAAAAAGAGCAAAAGAAGTGGAAGAAACCCTCGAAAATTGTTTCAAATAGATTATTTAGGACGAAACATCAAAATTATTGCACCAAAGGTCAATGTTCCCCCTAAAAATGCTTGGGGTTATAATACATTGACAGTTACGTAGCAATCAATGCAGAAATATGTAGTGTCCATGAAAGACATTTTACTGGCAATCCCTACATTGCAAATTCTATTTATTCAGCACAGTTGTTCTGTAATAATTGGAACTCTTTATATTTCTACAGAGAACATTTTCTAAGTTTTCTATTACATTAAAATTGAACTTTACAAAAATAGTGTCTTTGATGACAGTTAAGAGATGTATCTGTCTTTGGGTAACGTAACAAATCATTAAGGATTGGTTTAATACTATGTCTATTTTGCATAAAAGTAGTTGTAGGCTCTCCCTTAGGGTTTATTGCCTAACTTTGAGAGTTTGGGCTACAATACAGGTGCCTCATAAGGGTTTAATCTCTTGGAATGGGCCTTAAATCTAACTGAGGGCGGTTGGTCACTCATTACTTTGTGTCACTATTTTACCTGTGGGCATATCTGGCCAAGCCAGTCATTATTGCAGCTTAGAGTTCACAGCTGGGCAAGAATGATGATTGCTTTTCTCTTCTGGTAGTTTTCCTAGCACCTTGAAACACTATGAAAGCTAGCCCATGGGGATGAGGATTCCAGGTCAGTACCAGCTTTATTTCTCCATGTTCTGTGACTGACGTGTGCAGTGTCTTCAGGAATATGGCAGTCCCATCAAGTTCTGGACTTCCAAGATCTGAACTTCCTTATTTCATTCAGATTTTTGTTTGTGTTCTCATAGAGTGCATTCATATTTTCATTGAGTTCTTTGAACACAGTTTAATTATTCTTTTAAATTCTTTTTCTAGAAGTTCTTCCAAATCAATCTCATTGGAAGGTACAAATATGGGATATTAATGATTTTTGAAAAAGACATGTTATATTTATTTTTCATGTTGATTTTATTTCTGAGCTGAAACTTGTACATCTGGAGGTAGTTTGTTGTTTGTTTTTATTTATTTCTTTAAAAAATATTTATTAAAGTTTTTAATGACATTTTTATTGATTATTTGAGCATTTCATATACTGCACATTGATTATATTCAGATCTCCCTTCATCTCCTCTCAGATTAATTCCCACCCCCCTACCTAACCTCATTTCATGTTCTCTCTCTCTCTCTCTCTCCCCACACACACACATAGTTCTTTTTCTTTCTTTATATTTATTGAGTCTTTGTAAATTTCATACAAGTGTTTTAATCAAATATAGACACCCCCTCCCATCCACACCCCTGCAGCTCACCCCCCCGATAGGTACCACGCATTCTGTCGTACATGTCAATTTCTATCTAGCCAAGCATTTTACCTAGATGCACCTCAGTGGGTGCAAGCCCAAACACTGGAATCTATTAACCCCATCTAGAGATTTTTATTCTAATGGAATTCATGTCCTCCAAAACCAGCCCTACAGAGAATACCTAAAATAATATGAAGGACCGAAGAGAGGAATGAATATACCCAAGAGATTGCAGAAAGAAGACAAAGGAGGGTTTAATTACAGAAATACTAAATAAGACCAAGAACACAAAGGAATTGAAATTACAGTAACAAATACACGTCTTTCAATAATAACTCTAAATATCAATGGTCACGATTCCCCAGTGAAGAGACACAGGCTAGTGGAATGGATTAAGAAATGAAATTCATCTTTTGCTATCCTCAAGAAACTCACCTCAACTTCAAGAATGGGCACTACCTTAGGGGAAAGGATGAAATAAATATTCCAAGAAAATGGTACTAAGAAGCAAGCAGGTGTTGCAATGCTAATATTTGAAATAAAAACAAACTTCAAACTAAAACTAAGCAGAAGAAATAAAGAGGGTCACTTCATTGTAATCAAAGGAAAAATTGACCAAAAAGATATTACAATCATGAACACAGTTCAAGTAACAGGACTGTTTGGATCATGCACAAACTTTGAAAGATCTTTGTAAGTATTAAGTATTTCTCTTGAAATCCACACAGTAGCTACTCAATGTCTTTAAAGCAGTTTTCATGTCTTTATTTCTCAGTGTATATATAGCTGGATTTAGGACAGGTGTAAAAGCAGAATAAAACACAGCAAGGAACTTGTCCATCCAGGTGATGTTGAGTGGCCACACGTAGATGAAGATGCAGGGTCCAAAGAAGAGCACCACCACTGTGATGTGGGCAGAGCAGGTGGACAGGGCCTTGGATGCACCAGCTTTAGAGCTTCTCGACACAGTGACAAGAATATGTGAGTAGGATATCAGCAACAAAATAAAGCAGGTCACTGCCACAACTCCACAATCGAGGTTCAGTAAGATGTTCAAGGTGCTGTAATCCATGCAGACCAACCTCATCACTAGTGGTCTATCACAGAAGAAGCTGCCTACCTCCCGGGGGCCACAGAAAGGCAGCTGCACAATCAGAGCAGTTTGACTTATGGCATGCACAAAACCGATAATCCAGGCAGTCCCAACCAGCACAATGCACCTTTGAAAGCTCATTATGACTGAGTAGCGGAGTGGTTTGCAGATGGCCACATAGCGGTCATAGGCCATTATCACCAGTATCACCATCTCTAGTGCTCCGATGAAATGGGAGAAGAAGATCTGGGACATGCAGCCTGCAAAGGAAATGGTCTTGTGCTTCCTGAGAAAGTCTGTGATCATCTTAGGTGTGGTGTTTGTGGAAAGCCACATGTCAACAAAGGACAGGTTGGCCAAAAAGAAATACATGGGGGAGTGGAGACGGGGTTCAGTGATGACTAAGATGACAATGACAACATTTCCAGACACAGTGATCAGGTAAAGCAGGAGAAATACCACGAAGAGTAGGACCTGTGCATTCCATGACTGACAGAATCCCAGAAGCACAAAGTCTGACACGGCAGAATGGTTTCCTGCAGTCATGCTGCTCAGCGTCTCCTCTAAATCAAGTGTGAGAGACGATTCATTATCAGTTAGCAGCGTGGGACAGGGTAGGGGATTGTTGTGCAAGATTTATTTATTTATTTTTAGGTGTACGTATGAGTGCCTCTATGCATGTGTGTACCACATTCATGTCTGGTGTCTGCAGAGACCAGAAGCGGGAGGTAAATCCCATGTAACTGGAGTTACAGACAGTTATTAGGCGTATGTGGGTGCTGGGAACATTTAGCTCAGTCCGTTTTTATGTGCACACTTTTGAAGAGAAAACTTGACCAGTTATGTTTTGCATTCTACCCAAATGCAAACCTGAATGCCTAATGTTTGCTCTCAGAAAGTGGATTCTAAAATAGGGCTTAGACAATAGGGCATGGCTAAAGCAGAATAGAAAGTCAAAAACTGAAAAAAAAAACTGTGCTGCATCCACACTCTAACCCCGAATCACTATTCTAGGAAAGAGAATTTTAGGTAAGGCTCAACCAACAACCATTGCAGTAAATTAAAAAATGGACTCATACATTTAGGAAGATGAGTGTGAATAAATACTTAAATCCAGTACAAATAACAAGATACATTATTGTTTCCTTGTCTTATAAATAATAAATCAAGTGTGAGAGATGATTGATTATCAGTTAGCAACATGAGACATGGCAGTTGATGGCTGTGCATGATTTATTTATTTTTATTTTATATGTGTGAGTGCCTGTATGTATGTATGTATGTATGTATGTATGTATGTATGTATGTCTGGTGCCTTTAGAGCACCTGTGCATGCAATGCCCATAGAGGTCAAAAGAGGGCTTGGATCCCCTGGAACTGGGGTTATGGAGATTGTTTAGCTGTCATGTGGTTGCTGGGAACTGAACTCAGGTCCTCTGCAAGAGCAGCCAGTGCTCTTACCTGCTGAGCCATCTCTCCAGCTCCTGATTATTCATTTTAATTGTAGCTTGCATTGATTGTATTAATTTGTATTGAAATTTCATATTTCTCTGAGGTCAATGATAGATAATTTTTATTTTTCATTTTTTAATCTTCCTCTAGACATAGTGTTAGATTTTGTTTCTGATCTTTTGTGCTTTGAAATTCCCCAAGGTGACTCCTAAAACAGCAGGTGGGAGATCAAAATTGCTACCATCATAAGCATACGTTCTCTTTATCTTATCGAGATCATTAGCATAAGTTGTGCTGTAAGAAAGAGAAATGTTATGTATAATTGGACATATGTCAATAGTCTCACAACTTACAGAAAAGCACACCCATTTATTCCTAATTTCTATAGAAAATATTCTGATGTTTTAGTCTCACTAAATTAATAATTTATGGGACACTTGAATAAGTTGAACTTTTTGTTTTGTTTATTGTTTTAAGACAGTGTCTGGAACTCCTTATGTAGACAGGGGTGGCCTGGATCTCACAGAGATCAACCTGCTTCAGCCACCTGTAGTGATTGCTGGGACTAAAGGCATGTGCCACCTTGTCTGACCTTCGACCTTTACTTTAAAACTCTTCCTGCTCTTGGAAATATTTCCAAATTCCTTGCTAATTATTAATAGCTGTTGAATAAGTGACAAAGAAGATCCTCATCACAAAGCTAGACTCCAACAGTGTTTAAGTGATAGATTTCATGAAAGATGAATCTGAACCTAATAAAAAATTCACAAATAAAAAATCAAACTCCTATTTAAACTTATTTTCAAATTGTTAAAATTCCACATAATTAGGAGAATTATATTACTCTGTGAATAATCATCAGTATTTATTTAAATTAGTAGAAGAGACTTTTGGTTAGATTGAGTCAAACCTAACTCTAATACTCAATGACCTTGAAACCTACAGCTAATCTGATGATTATTTCCATTTGCTCATCTGTGAAAAAGAGGAAACTCACTCTTATAGTTGTGTTTGAAGAATAACCAGAGAAAATAAAAAGCATTTAAGCTGTTTAGTTCTCAGTGCATGTCATTAAATATTCTCTTTCTTTTTAGTAAGTTGTTCTTTGAGAAGCTATTTATAAAGCTTACTGAAAAATATTTTAGACTTGGGACTTTCTCTAAATAGATGATGCTACTGTGACTAGGTCCTAGAAATATTTGATTTGCAGAATCTATGATTTCACCCTGGTCTGTGTCCTAAAGAGGGGGAGTTAATATTATGAGGACATAAAGGTGCAATAGGGTGTTCACTTACTGTGACTTTGGAATTCTAACCTGTAACAAGTGAGTGTCACAGAAGAGAGGAAAGGTTCATTGTGGAATTGGTGAACTGAACAATTAGAGAAAGGAGAGAAATTGCCGTAGCTTTAGTGGTATGAAAATAAACATTTTTAAACCTCTTTACATATAAAGTAGCTACACAAATATTTTTCTGTGATATTAGCCCTGAAATTCTGTGAATTTCTCAGTTTTCAATTTTTACAAAGGGAAATTTGGACCAAAGTATTTAGTATATTACACTAACTGGGCTGTCTTGTGGTGGGGCTGGGTGGCAGGGGTTGAAAGATTATGCTATTATTATTTTGAGTTGGGTTTCAAACTAATTTTTTTTTAGTAAAATCACTTCTCAGTCATCACATAACACCTCATTTAATTCTCTGTTCCAAAAGTTGTATTTCATACATGCAGGCAATACACTCAAACACATAAAATAAAAATAATAAAATATTTTTTTTAAAAGTTGTCTTTCATGATACACTCACTTAGAAATCCTCTTTAGACAAGCCTTCATTTTTTTTCAATGTGTCTTACAACTGTTGTTAAAATATGATAGAAATTCTATGGTAAAAGACGGAGAGATGGAGAACAATCTCCAAACTTTCTACTCTAAGTATCAGGTGCTGAACAATTCATTTTCATGCTTGGTCAGAGTGAGCACACATGAAAGAGTCACAGGGACTCCTGAAAATTACCTTAAACACGAAAGCCCGTGAGGTGAGACAACGTACTGTCATCAATTCCTTTTCTCTTAGATTCTCTGATGGTCTTCTTTATTGATGAGTAAGTACAGGGTGGATACACCCCGAGGAAGTGCTTTTCATTAGCCTGACAAGTATTCGTCACTGGAAACACATCCCATGGGTTCAATTTTTCTGCTCTATGTCTGAGTAGAAGAGAATATACCTATAATTTTCCTTGGACATCTCTTGAGAACTTGTTGAGAGTGATGCCAACTGTTGCACATTCTGGAAATCAGACTAGGGAAAAAATAATACCTCACTGAATTATGGCTAGTATCAAAAGTATTTGTTTCAAAAATTAGTTTTATCTGTTGATAAGTACTAAGATGTATCCTTCAATTTTGATTTTACAGTTGATCTAGGCATGCAAATCAGTTGATTTGACTGAAGTTTTAGTTGTGAATGCTGGACAGATTGTATCTCTGACCATTAATATCTGGTGACTTCTTGGTTTGATACATGCGCATCACCAGAGACACCTGATGTGAATGTGATGTGACAATGCATGTATGGTCAGTTAAATATGTTGGTAGTCTCAGTCAACTGACCTCTGTTTCCATGTCCTGTGTGATTAATGGAGGTTCTTTAGGTTTATACATTGGATATTATATTATAAAGGAAGTTTTTTTTAAAAATAAAGATTAATTTTACTTTAAAATATATTTATTCAATTTGATATCTATCATCTCTCTATCTCTATCTATGTATCTATTTATCTATCTATCTCATCTATCATCTATCTACCATCTATCATCTATGATCTGTCTATCATCTATCTATTATCTATCTATCTATCATCATCTATCATCTATCTATCATCATCTATCATATATCATCTATCTATATCTATCATCATCTATCTATCATCTATCATCTCTATCTATCTGTCTATCTATCTATCTATGTATATATCTTTGTATCTATCTACAATCTCTCTATCATCTATATCATCAGTCATCCATTTATGTATCTTGTATCTATCTATCTATCTATCTATCTATCTATCTATCTATCTATCATCTATCTATCTATCTATCTATCAATCTATCATCTATGTATGTATGTACGTATGTATGTATGTATCTATCATCTACCTATCATCTATCATCTATCTAGCTAGCTATCTATCATCTATCATCTATCTATCTATCATCTATCTACCTATCACTATCTATCTATCTATCTATCTATCTATCATTCTATATCTATCTATCATCTATTAATCATCTATCATCTATCTATCTATCTATCTATCTATCTATCTATCTATCATCTATCTGTCTCTATCTATCTATCTATCTATCTATCATCATCTATCTATCATCTATCTTCTTCAGCTCAGGGCTCACTTACACCTAATATCATTCTTTTCCTTCCCTCTACATAGTTCCTCCTTGCAGCTAACCACTAACCTCTGCCAATTACTAGCTGTTAATTTACATTTTCAGTTTTTTTAACTTTAAAAAAAGTCTTGAGCATTTCATATATGCCTATTCGGTATTTTGATCCAATCCACACCCACTCCCTCCCTTCCAACTCATCCTATATCTCCCTATCACTTTTTCCTGAAGACTTCCTGTACTCTTCCTTTTTTAATGGGGGTTTTGCTAATCTAACATTCCACCCCTGAGGAAGTAACCCTAAAATCTTTTAGGGATTAGATAAGAGCTCCCAAATTCTTTTGACATTTTTGGCCTTTGTAACAGAGTATGTTGCTAAGAAGCCCAAAGATATTTTGAACTGTAATCAAGAAACTGGGTACTTTTCTTTGGGGGTCTTTTGACCCTAGTTGCCTAGCCAGTTCTTACCTCCTATTCTTATCACACCAGCCTCTGAAGAGGTTACCCAAATTGCTAATGAGGAATTGGGACACAGATTGCTCTGGCTTCTTCAATGCTGAACAGAGACTTTGGGTGAGGCAAATGTGGTACCCTTCAGTGGGTCTATCTAAAAGACTCCCAAATTGCATAACTCTTATCTGCAGGGGGTAAAGTCATTGACTGGTGAACTGAAGATGGGAAGGAGAAGTGAATGAAAGAGTAGTCAGCAGTACAAGTTCTAGACACGGAACCAGAACAAGGTAAGAACAAGGCAAATTTCAAATGTTCATATCAGAGTCCATTGGACTTTCTTGATGAGAGCTTCCAAAACGTCCCTCTATTGGCTTCCTCCTCATGCTTCCTTTGTCTTTCAAGGCTGCACTCAAGAGTGATGGACTCAGGATTTGTTTCCAGACACTCTGATAGCTGTTGCAGTGGCTAGAATCAGTGTCAGTTCCCTCACAAAAAAGGCTTGTAGGTAGGGGGAGAAAACAAATTTAGCTATCATTTTAGAAAAGTAGTGGGTTGTGTCCCTGTCTTAGTTTGTTCTACATTGCTGTGACAAAATACTCTGACCACTACCCACTTGGGGAGGAAAGGGTTTATTTAGGTTACAAATCCCAGGTTGCAGTTCATCAGGGAGCCCAAGGTAGGAACTCAGGGCAGGAACCTGGAGACAGGAGCTGAAGCACAGGCCATGGAGGCACACTCCTTACTGGCTTGCTCCCCTGGCCCCTGCTCAGCCTGCTTTCTTATACAACACAGGCCCACCTGCCCAGGAGTGGCACCACCCACAGTGGGCTGGGCCCTCCCACATCACTCATCAAGAAGATGCCCTTCAGACATGGCCACAGGCCAGTCCAATAGAGGAAATTCCACAACCGAGGCTCCCTCGACCCAGGAGTTGACACTAAAGCTATCCAGCA
The DNA here is from genome assembly GCF_000622305.1 of Nannospalax galili. Taxonomy (NCBI): domain Eukaryota; kingdom Metazoa; phylum Chordata; class Mammalia; order Rodentia; family Spalacidae; genus Nannospalax; species Nannospalax galili. The sequence goes on along the minus strand of NW_008337421.1, from coordinate 160,365 downwards.
CAATTGACCCCTTGTCAACTTGACACACAAACATCACTATTAAACTATAACTTTCCAATTTCTGTCCCCAAGATAGGATAATATCACAACATAAGACAGTATAAACTTAAAAACCCCACAGTCCTTAAAAAATCCAAACACTTAAAAGTTCATAGTCTCTTAATAGTCTCTTAACTGTGGGTGGGCTTCTATAAAATCCAAAACAAGCACTGTCTTATTTCAAAGGGAAGAATCGGGCACACCTAAGCAAAACCAAAGTCCAGCAAAGTAGCTTGAGGTGGACATTTGGGATTCACTCACAATCTTTTGGGCCCCAAAGGGTACTGGCAGCTCCACTGCTCTGACTCTGCCGTCCACAGCACACTCAGCTCATTTCTCAGACCCAGGCGAGCTCCATTCCACACCTGCCGCTGTCCTTGGTGGTCGTCCCATGGTCCTGGCATCTCCAAAAAGCTGGGGTCGCCACTGAAACTGAGGCTACACCTTCACCAATGGCCTCTTCTTGCCTCTGGGGTGCAAAGCCTCAGATTCGCTCCATGACCCCTTCATTATTGTGGCTCCCTCAACCCAGGTGTGTCAAGTTGACACTAAAGCTATCCAGCACAATTGACCCCTTGTCAACTTGACACACAAACATCACTGTTAAACCATAACTTTCCAACTTCTGTCCCCAAGATATGATAATATCACAACCTAAGACAGTACAACCTTAAAAACCTCACAGTTCTTAAAAAATCCAAACACTTTAAAGTCCATAGTCTCTTTTAAAAGTTTCAACTGTGAGTGGGCTTCTGTAAAATCCAAAATAAGTACTGTCTTGTTTCAAAGGGAAGAATCGGGCACACCTAAGCAAAACCAAAGTCCAGCAATGTAGCTCAAGGCTGGACATCTGGGATTCACTCACGTTCTGGCTCCAAAGGGTACTGGCAGCTCCACTGCTCTGACTCTGCTGTCCACAGCACACTCGGCTCATCTCGCAGACCCAGGCCGGCTCCATTCCACACCTGCCACTGTCCTTGGTGGTCATCCCACGTTCCCGGCATCTCCAAAAAGCTGGGGTCTCCACTGAAACTGAGGCTACACCTTCACCAATGGCCTCTTCTTGCTCCTTGGGGTGCAAAGCCTCAGATTCTCTCCATGACCCCTTCAATCCTGGGGTCTTCACTGCAACTGAAGCTGCACTTGCACCTATGGCCTTTCCTGGCCTCTCAGAGAACCAAGCCTCAGCTGCTCTCTGTGACCCCTTCATGCTTTCAACACCAGAACCATGCAGGAGACTCTTACACATTACCAAGTCCTGCCTCCAGCTTGAAATAGAGGTGCAGGTCCCCTCTGTGTGCTGACCCTGAGGAAATACCTGCCAGAAGACTCCACCACAGTGATGCTGGTCTCTTGTTACTTACAGCTGATTTTTCAGCCCCCATTAAACACATCAATTGTCCCAGTAAAGCAAACATTTTGCTTCAGGTTCTGGTCTCTTCTTAATCACAGCTGACTTTTCAGCCCCAGCCGACCTGAACCCACAGATTCTCAATTCAAAATATGATAGGAACAGTCCTGATAGTCTCTGCTTCTCTTTGAAGCTTCACAAGCCAGGCCTTCATTGTTTACAACTCTTTCAGCATAACTTTTCCAAGCTCCACAGCAACAAACTCTGAGCAAGCAATAGCTTTTCCAGCCCAAAGTTACAAACACTTTCACAGTCCTCCCCAAAACACCAAGGTCAGGTCTGTCACAGCAATATTGCACTCTCTGGTACCAAGTTCTGTCCTGGTTTGTTCTTCATTGCTGTGACAAAATACTCTGACCACTACCAACTTGGGGAGGAAAGGGTTTATTTAGGTTACAACTCCTAGGTCGCAGTTCAACAGGGAGCTCAAGGTAGGAACACAGGGCAGGAACCTGGGGTCAGGAGCTGGAGCACAGGCCAAGGAGGAATGCTGCTTACTGGCTTGCTCCCCTGGCCCCTGCTCAGCCTGCTTTCTTATGCAACACAGGCCCACCTGCCCAGGGGTGGCACCACCCACAGTGGGCTGGGCCCTCCCACATCACTCATCAAGAAGATGGCCCTCAGACATGGCCACAGGCCAGTCCAATAGAGGAAATTCCCCAACCAAGGGTCCCTCAATCTGGGTGTGTCAAGTTGACACTGAAGCTGTCCAGCAGAGTCCCTTAGCTACAGGTTGTCACTACAGTATTGCAGACCAAGATTTGAAGTCTTACATCTGAGCAGCATTTTCTGATTAGAAACAAAATCATTGGGACTGGAGAGATGGCTCAGCGGTTAAGAACACTTACTGCTCTTGCAGAAGACCCTGATTCGCATCCCAGTGAAGCATGGAAGAAATATTTCCTGTATTGACCCTCCTCTATGTAAACTGGATACTGGTTTAAGTTCATCTGGTGGGGTCTCCATGGCCTCCCTAAACAAGAGGACAGGTGACTCACCACAGTTACAGGTCATTTTCAGAGATGCTCCATAGTTCCCCAGAACTTAGTCATCCTTGGAGGGCAGGGAGCAAAAACTGTTCTTTATGTCCCTCTGATCAGATTAGTATAGGCCTCAAAGTATTGCTGATTAACTTCCAAGAAGGTTAGTTCCACCAGTCTGGTACTTTTAATTACCATGGGCTATACAGATAAAGTTTGGGCAAAAACCAAATGTTCTCAGATAAACCTCAATTAGACATATATTGCTCCATAATCTAGTTGACTAAACTATGACCTTAGAAATTTTAAGACTGTGTGCATATTATTTTTGTCTTACGCTTTATATATCATAACAAACCTACACAGAATTCATCAATTGCTTAAGCATTCCCATTTTTCTGTCTATTTTGGAAAATATCTCCATCCCAATATTCTTTTAACATCTTTTACATTCTCATTTTGTTTGTTATTATGAGACATGGTCTGGAGAGATTGCTCAGTGGTTAAGAACAGTGGTTGTTCTTTCAGAAGACCTGGGTTTGAATCCCAACACCCACATGGCAGCTAACAACTGTCTGTAACTCAAGTCCCAGGGGATCTGACAGCTTATTCTGACCTCTGCAGGCATTTCACAACATGGGTACACTTACTCACATGCAGGCAATACATGCATACACATAAAAATAATATATAACAATTTAAAAAAAGATGTTAAAAATAATTATGAGTCATAACAACATTAACAAATACATTTTGCAACTGTTGTGAGAATTCTTTTCCTGGTGATACTCAGCAATGTTTATCCCCTTCTAAGCTTCTAGAGTCAAACCAATGTTTCATTAAAGTTTTCCTGGGGATACAATGATTTACTGAGTTTACTTACAGAAATGACTGAGGGATTGCTGAGGTATATGAGTGACCTGGGATATGCACACTGGCAAGCCTTTAGCATGGATCAAGCCTTCTCTTCCTAGCTTTCCCCAGATTATATACTTCAGTAATTCCCAAATCCAGGAGAACATGTGATTAGGGCCAAATAAAATACAGTTTGCTTAGAAGAGTGGCTGGATAGTCTGGTGAGAGTCCAATGACCCTGTTTGCCCCTTTTTAATGAAGGAGCACAACCACCAGCAAGCCCAGTTGTGACGATGCAAGCAGGAACAACTGAAGTTGTGATGTTGGCAGCTATTTCACACAGAAGAGACTGCTGTCCAGCATCATCTTATTAAAAGAACATGGAATTTAAAAGGATTCGTTGCTAGGATCCACATATGAAGGAGAACGTGAGTCTATGTTACTTCACTTAGTATAACAGTTTCTAGATACATCCATTTACATGCAGATTTCATTATTTCATCTTTCTTTAATGCTGAATAGAACTAAATTGTATAAATTATTACATTTAAAATTTTTATTTATTATTTTTATTTTACGTGTATGCATGTCATGTAGGTAAGTGCACCCGTGTCATGCAATGCCCGCGGAGGACAGAAGAGGTAGTCGGATCCCCTGGGACTGGAGTTACAGACAGTTGTTAGCTGCCATGTGGGTGCTGGAATTCGAACCCGGGTCTTCTGTAAGAACAACCAGTGTTCTTAACCGCTGAGCCATCTCTCCAGGCCCTAAATTACTACATTTTTGTTAACCACTCATCGGTTGAGGGGCATTTAGGTTGCTTCCATCTCCTAGCTATTGTGAAAAGAGTAGCAACAACATGGTTGTACAAGTGTCTCTACAATAGGATGAGTCCTTTGGGTATATGCTAAGGAGTGGTATAACCAGGTCATATGGTAGGTTCATTTTTAGTTTTTAAGAGTTCACCTCACTCTTTTCCACGGGGGGTGCACAAGTTTGCAATCCCACCAGCAGTGAATGAGCATTCTCCTTTCTCCACATCCTCATCAGTATTTGGTGTCATTCGTTCTTTTGATTCTAGCCAGTCTTAGTGGGGAAAGATGAAACCTTAGGGTTGTTTTAATTTGCATTTCCCTAATTACTAACCATGTTGAACACCTTTTGAGATGTTTCTTAGTCATTTTTATTTCTTCCTTTGAGAACTCTGTTTAGATCTTTAGTCCATCTTTTAATTGGGTTATTTGGTTTCTTGCTTCTTTGTTTTCTGTGTTCTTTATTATTCTGGATGTTAAACCTCTCTCAGATGTGTCTCTGGTGAAGATGTTTTCCCACTCTGGATTCTCTCTTCACTTTTTAAATTGTTTCTTTCCCTGTATAGACGCTTTTTATTTTATTGCGGTCCCACTTGTTGATTGTTGACCTTAATTTGTGAGCAATTTCTGTCCAATTTAAAAAATCCTTTCCTACACCTATATCTTGTAGGTTAGTGCCAATTTTTCTTCTAATAGTTTCAGGGTTTCCTGTTTCACAATGAGGTCTTTGATCCATTTGGAGTTGACTTTTATGCAATGTGAAAGATAAGGATCCAGTTTCATTCTTCTACAGGTAGAGATCTGGTTTTGCAAGCAGTATTTGTTGAAGATGCTGTCTTTCCTCCATTGTGTGTTCTTGGCACCTTTGTCAAATATCAGGTGGCTGAAATTGTGTGTACTCAGGTTTGAGTTTTCAATGATGTTCCATTGATCTATGTGTCTGTTTTTGTGCCACTACCACACTTTTTTTTATTACTACAGCTCTGTAGTTTACCTCAAGATATGGTATTGTAGTCCCACAGTGCTGCGCTTTGTGCTCAGGGTTGCTTTGGCTATCTGGGCTCCTTTGTGCTTTCATACCTATTTAAGGTATGAAATTGAGGTTATCTGTAATTCTGTGAAGTATGCCATAGGGATTTTGATTGAGATTGCATTGAATCTATATGTTGCTTTTGGTAGGATGGACATTTTCACAATATTAATTGTACCAGTCCATGAGCATGTGGGGTCCTTCCATCTCCTGGTGTCTTCCTCAATCTCTTTCTTTAATGATTTAAAATTTTCATTGTAGAAATATTCTGTGTATTTGGTCAGGATTATTCGAAGATATTATTATTATTATTATTATTATTATTATTGTTTTTGAGGCAGGGTCTCACAATGTACCCCAGCTGATCTGGAACTATGTAGCCCAAACTAACCTCAAACTCATGCCAATCCTTCTGTCTTGGCATCCCAAATGCTGAGATTACAGGCATGCCACCATGCCTGGTAAGAATGAGTATTTAAAGGGACAATTCATTAAGTAAAACTATCCAATAATCTCGTAGCAGCCCCCAGATAAACCCACTGCTCCCAGATGCATTACAACAGCATTAACCTATTCAATAACATTTTTCTGAGCTAGGGTACATCTCTTTCAAAATTGGCTGTACATTTTTAGGTTTACAGGTGAATTATTATGCTTATATAATTTTTAACTCATTATAATTATTATAATTAGTAGTAGTAGTAGTGCAGCTATTGTGAATGTCAGTGTTTCCCTGTACTCTTTCTCCAATTGCTTATTATTCGTATATAGAAAGGCTATTGATGTTTGTAGATCCATTTTATAATCTGCCACGATACTGAAAGTATTCATCGGTTCTAGAAGTTTTCTGCTGGAAATTTTGGAATCTCAGGTATAGTTTCATATTGTTGAAAAAAAGGATAGTTTGACCTCTTCTTTTCCAATTAGTACTCCTTTAATTTCCTTCTCCTGTCTTACTGCGCTAGCAAGAGGTTCAAGCACTATGTTGAAAAGTAGTGGAGATAGTGGACATCCTTGTCTGGTTCCTGATTTTAATGGGAATGCTTCCAGTTTTTCTCCATTTGGAACGATGTTGGCTGTGGGTTTGATGTATATAGCTTTGATTATGTTGAGGTATGTTCCCTCCCATCCAATTCCCTCTAGGACTTTGAACATAAATGCATGCTGAATTTTGTCAAAAACCTTTTCTGCATCTATTGTGATGACAATGTGGATTTTGTCTTTGAGTCTTTTTGTATGATTAATTGTGTTTATTGACTTTTGTATACTGAACCACCCCTGCATCTCTGGGATAAAGCCTTCATGATCATGGTGAAAGTTCATTAAGGATATGGGTCTATAGTTTTCTTTTTTGGTTGTATCTTTATCTGGCTTTGGTATTAGAGTGATGCTGACTTCATGGAAGGAACTTGGAAGTTCTCTCTCCATTTCTATCTTTGTGAATAAATTAAGTAGTATTGGATGTAGATCTTTAAATGTCTGGTCGAATTCTGCTCTAAATCCATCTGGTGCAGGGCTTTTTTTAGCTGGGAGGTTTTGTATTACTGATTCAATTTCCTGATCTGTTTAAACTTTTTATCTCTTCTTGGTTTACTTTGGTGGTTCCCATGATTTTAGATACCCATCCATTTCTTTTAGATTTTAAGATTTAGTAGTGTATAGGTTTTTAAAATATTCTTTTATAATGTTCTAGATCTTTTGGGTGTCTGTTGTGATGTTTCCCTTTTCATCTCTGATTTTTGTTGATTTGGATTTGCTCTTTCTTTTGGTTAACTGGTCTAAGGGTCTGTCTATCTTGCTTAGCTTTTCAAAGAACCAGCTCTTAGATTCATTGACTCTTTATATTGGTTTCTTTGTTTTTATTTAATTAATTTCTGCTTTGATTTTTGTTATGTCTTCTCTTCTGCTGGGTTTAGGTTTCATATGTTCTTGCCTTTCCAGTGCCTTGAGTTGCAGTGTTAGGTCATTTATTTGGGCTCTTTCTAATTTTTTTAATATAGGCACTTAAAGCTATAAACTTCCTCCTTAGGAATGCTTTTAAAGTGTCCCAGAGGTTTTGTTGTCCTTTTTGTTGAATTCCAGGAATTCTTTTTTTTAAATTTCTCCTTTGACCCAGTCCTTGTTTATGAGTGTGTTGTTTAATTGAGATGAGTTTGTGTAGTGACTAGGGTTTCTTCCAGTGTCGATTTTGAGCTTTATTGCATTGTGTTCTGGTAGAATGAATGGAATTATTTCAAAAGCATGTTTAGAAAAAGGATATAAAGAAGAAATTTTTCTCTGAAAAATTTAGAAAAGCAGATAGACTTACAGAGACCTAAACATTTGCAGCTGGGTTTAGAAATGGAACAAGAGTTATGGGAGGGGGAGAGAGGAGAAGGATCTGGAACATTTTTCCTGTTCAGGGAATCCATAACTAGTTAGGGGGAGGAGGAGAGACAGCCTAGAATAAAGGATGAAAGCAAAGGAGATCTAAAATTGGATTGAATGGTATCAGAAATCATCAGGAGAAAAGTGATGAAGAAAGACACTGGAAGAGGAAAAAGACAGGGAGAAAGATGGAAGACAGAGAACCTTCCAAGCCAATGGCAAAGGAAGGGAGAGGAATGGGTCACATGGGGCCCAGTGGGAAGATCCAGGAGCTCCAAAGCCACCTAAAGCTTAGAGTTCCTTCCAATTCCAGGACTAGGAAGAACAGGGTGAAGTCTACCCATAGAAGCAGCAGCTGGGAGAGGCATCCCTGTCACAATTGCCGTTCTGAGTGAGAAAAGGACCCAAGTCACTTGTCAAGGCATCCCAAGGAAAAGAGGGGTAGCAGGACATGGGAAGTTGTTCAGTATGGATTCTGAGTCAAACACTTTTGGAGAGAAGGGAAGACCTCCAGGCGGGAAGGTAGAGGAAGGAGGGAGAGTGAGAGCCTGAGAGGAGAGGGATGTGGAAGAGAGAGAGAGAGACAGAGAGAGAAGAGATACACAGCTCTGCAGGAGAGCACTTAACCCAAACTCTGTCAGAGGGTGAGCAGGATTGATGGATACAGATGGAATCATAATCTCGGGCCTGATGTGGTGGTTGGTGGGAGCCAGCACAGGGGTTCACAGGAGTGCACGGTCAGCAGCATGGTTTGGTAAGAGTGAACAGGTTCATAAGTAACCCAGTCATTCGTCTCCCGGATTTGAGCACCATATGTATGGAAGAGGACACTGCGAAGACCACTGACCAGGCGACACCATGGAGCAGGGAAGCAGTTAATTTGAGAGCAAACAGACTGCTGGGCTGCCTCTCAGGGAACAGGGAAGCAGCAGCAGAGAAACAGCAGTGAACAGGGGGAGTCAGACATCTTTTATAGGCAGCAAGGTGGATGAGTAACTTTCCCATGATGTAGGCTAGGCAGTTCAGCTCAGAATTGGTTGATCCCCCAGTAAGCAGGGGGACTTGTCTGAGGCTAAATTCAAAACCACCATTTTAAAATACAAGCAGCACTGCCATTTTAGAAGCCTGCCAGGAACCTAACAGATATGTTTCATGAAATTCATAAAAGTTCCATAAAAAAGAAAAAGGACAAAATCAGTGGATGAAACCCTCAAAAATTATTTCAAATAGACTATGATGAAACTTCAAAATTATTGCACCAAAGACCAATGCTGTCACTAAAACAGAATGCTCGGGTTTATAATTCATTGACACTTGTAGCAATCAGTGTAGCAATGTGTCCTGTCTATAAAAGACATTTTACTAGCAATCTGTACATTGAAAATTCCATTTCCTCAGGACAGCTGTTCTGTAATAATTAGAATTTTTTATCTTTCTACAGAGAACATTTTCTAAGTTCTATTAAATTGAAATTTACAAAAAGTAGCTTCTTTGATGACAGTTGAGAGATGTATCTATCCATGAGAATAGTAATTAAATTTTTAGAAACTGGTTTAATACTATGTCTATTTCACAGAAAAGTAGTAGTAAGGTCTCCCCTAGGGTCTATGGCCTAACTTTGAGGTTTTTGGGCCATGATAATGGTGCCTGTTATGAGTTTCATCTTTTGGAATGGGCCTTAAACTTAACTGAGTGTGGTTTGTCACTCACATTACTTTGTGCCACTATTGTACCTGTGGGTATATCTGGCCAAGTCAGTCATTATTGTAGCTTATAGAGATCAGAGCTGGGTAAGAATGATAATTACTTTTCTATTCTGGCAGTTTGCCTTGAAGTAGTATGAAAGCTCCTGGCAATGGTACCTTGAAGCACTTTGAACACCAGCCAATGGGGTTGAAGATTCCAGGTCAGTACCAGTTCAGGACAATGGACTTCCTTATTTCACTCAGATTTTTGTTTGTGTTCTCATAGAGTGTATTCATATTTTCACTGAGTTGTTTGAACATGGTTTAATTATTCTTTTAAATTCTTTTTCTAGAAGTTCTAAATCAATCTTATTGGAAACTATTAAGATGGGATAGTAATAATTTTTGAAGAGGACATGTTATCTTTATTTTTCATGTTGCTTTTACTTCTGAGTTGAGTTTTGTATATCTGGAGGTAGTTCGTTGTTTGCATTTTGATTTTTTCTTTTAAAATATTACTGTTTTTAATGAACTTTTATTGATTCTTTGAGAATTTCATGTACTGTACTTTGATTACAGTCAGATAGTCCCCTATCTCCCCTCAGACTTTTTTAGCGTCAAATCCCCCTGGAACTGGAGTTATGAATGGTTGTTAGCTGCCATGTAGGTGCTGGGAACCAAACCCAGATCCTCTGCAAGAAGCCAGTACTCTTAACTGCTGAGCCATCATCATCTATCTATCTATCTATCTATCTATCTATCTATCTATCTATCTAGAGCTTATAATTTTTTCTTCCTTTTATTTCTATTGAGTCTTTGTACATTTCATACATCCATTTTTAATCAAATTTAGACCCCATCCACACCCCCACAGCTCACCCCCAATGTGTCCCATGCATTCTGTTACACATGTCAAGCTCTAACCAGTCAAGCATTTTATCCAGATGTACCTCAGTGTGTGCAAGCCCACACACTACTGTCTATTCACTCCACCTAGAGATCTTATTCTAAAAGAATTCATGTCCAGAAAAAACAGCCCTACAGAGAATACTTAAAACAATACAAAGGACTGAATCTAGGAATGAGTATACACAAGAGGCTTCAGAAAGAAAACAAAGGAAGGTATAATTGTGGAAATACAAAATGGGACCAAGAACACAGAGGAATTATAATGATAGTAACAAATACACATCTTTCAATAATAACTCTAAATATCAATGGTCAAGACTCACCAGTCAGAAGACATAGGCTAGTGGAATGGATTAAGAAACAAAATTCCTTTTTTGTTGTCTTCAAGAAACTCACCTCTCCTTCAAGAATAGGCACTACCTTAGGGGAAAGGATGGAAATAAATATTCCAAGCAAATGGCACTAAGAAGTAAGCAAGTGTTGCAATTCTATTATTTGGCAAAGTAAAGTTCAAATTAAAACTAATCCAAAGAGATAAAGAGGGTCACTTAATTTTAATCAAAGGAACAATTAACCAAAATTATATTACAATCAAGAACATATATGCACCAAACTCTGGTGAACCCAATTTCATAAAATCAGTATTAAAAGACTACGAAATACAGATTAACCCCAACACATTAATCATAAGTGACTTCAATACCCTGCTATTGCCAATAGACTAGTCAACTGGAAAAAGAATAAACAAAGAAACATATGATTTAAATAACATCATACGTCAAATGGGCCTAACCAGCATCTACAGACTATTCCACCCAAGCACCAAAGAATACACTTTCTACTCATCAGCCCATGCAATTTTCTATAAAATTGACCATATACTGGGACACAAAACAAACTTCAACAAATACAAAAAATTGAAATAACCCAATGCATGCTATCAGTTCACAGTGCTGTTAAGTTTACAGTCAATAACAAAAGAAGCTGTGGGAACCACACGAACTCATGGATATTAAACAACACACTCCTGAATGATGAAAGGATTGAAGAAGAAATTAAGAAAGAAATAAAAGTATTCCTCAAAATATGAAAATGATAATACAAGGCAAAAAAAAAAACTCTGAGAAACTTTAAAAGCAGTTCTAAGAGGGAACTTAATAGCACTAAGGGCCTACAGTATAAATTAAGATACAGCACATATAAATGACTTAACAGTACAAATTAAGGCTTTGGAACAAACCAAATTCAACCCTAATAGACAAAAAGAAATAACAAAAATCAGAGCAGAAATTAATGAAATAGAAACAAGGAAAATAATATAAAGAATCAATGACTCTAAGAGCCGGTTCTTTGAAGCTAAATAAGATAGACAGACCCTTAGTCCAGTTAACCAAAAGAAAGAAAGTGCAAATCTAAATTAATAAAATCAGAGATGAAAACTGAAATCTCACGATAGACACCAAAAACATTCAGAACATTATAAGGGAATATTTTTAAAACCTTTATTAAATTTGGAAAATCTAAAAGAAATGGATGAATTTCTAAATTCATGGAAGTCACCAAAGTTAAACCAAGAAGCGATCAACAGATTAAACACCCAAAACCAATAAGGAAATTTGATAGAGTAATACAAAACTTCTTGCCTAAAAAAAGCCTCCATTATATTTTTAGGGCCTATTGATCCCTATTTGAGTTCCACATAAGCACTTGCACATGAATGCATTCCTGGTTAACCCTTAAAGAACTTTGGCTTCCCCCTTACTCAACAGCTATTTATTGCCAATAATTGCTCATTTGGGGACATGGCTTCTAGTCCTCCTCCCCTATCCATGTTGGGTTTTTGTCTGCCTTGGAGCATAAATCTCAGGAATGCTGCTACAAATGCTGTGGGTTCCAATGTGCAACTGCCATATTGTGTCCAGGAAACTCCATTTTCTTGTATTCAATTCATGTGTCCTTTCTTTTTTCAAAGAATGTGTTTACAGTGTTCAGGAGTCAAGTAAATTCTAGTAGGATTGAGGTTTTATTTTTGTCTGTGGAACTTGTATAAAGAGTTCACGGTTCTATTCCGAGTCTTTCTATGAAGGTCATGTATGTTCACTGTTCTAGGTCATATTGGCCCACCTGTCTGAGTCTGCAGTTTGCTCTGCGATTTATGGAACTCCCTATATGACTGTGGGATTCAGCATGGTCCCCACCCTGGGTCCACAATTTCCTTTGCCCCCCGCATCTGTGGGTTGTGGAAGTCCCTGTATGACTGTACTTTAAGCCTGGGTCAGACTAGTCTCTGCCTTTGGTCTGAAGCCTCTGCTGAAGCCATTTCAAGATGTGAGACTTCCCATGGACCTGTGGGAATGATAAGAAGTCAGATGCATTCCTAACATTGGGTCTGCACCTTCTGCTGAAACAGCTGTCAGCTCTGGGACTCCCTCTCTGCTAGTAGGCCTTACTTGAAGTCAAATATGTTCTACCCTTAGTGTGCACTTTCCACTGGAGTGGCTGGGAGATGCATGCATGAAATTCTCAAAGAATAATAAAAAAATATATATTTTTTGGTCTTTTTGAGACAGGGTTTCCCTGTAGCCCCAGCTGTCCTGGAACTCACTATGTAGACCAGGCTGGTCTTGAACTCACAGAGATCCACCTGCCTCTGCCTCCCGAGTGCTGGGATTAAAGGCATGCGGCACCATGCCTGGCAATAAAAAATATTATTTACCCTAATTGCCTAGTCAATTCCTACCTCCTATTCTTATCACACTATCCTCTGAAGAGGTTACCCAAATTGCTGATAGGGAATCAGGACAGTTTTTTGGCTAAAAGTCAAAATGTCCTTGCGCCTCTTAGCAACATACTCTGTTCTAAGGGCCAAAAATGTCAAAAGTATTTGGGATCTCTTGTATAATCCCTAAAAGATTTTCGGGTTACCTCTTCAGAGGGGGGAATGCTAGAAGAGCAAAAAGCCCCATGGAAAATAAAAAGAAAGCAAGCAAGCAAACAAGCAAGCACAAAGTTGTCAGAAAAAGTGATGGGGAAATCTGGGAGGTGTTGGAGGGAGGGAGTTGGCATGGATTTGACCAAAGCACATTATATGAAAGGATGAAATTCTCAATAAATTTTTTAAGTAAACAAAATTATTAAAAACTCCAAGTTTGAGAGGCTGTCTAAATACGATTAAGATGTATTATATGAAATGTACAAAAATTCAATAAAATATACATTTAAAAACCCTCCAAGACTACAATATGCAGCATAATGATCATAAATATTGAAGAAAATTCTTGCTGATTCGTGATTAAAGACAAAAGTGAAATTTGTCATATATATATTCTTATATATAGATGTGAAATAAAAATATATACAGTACAAAAGCTCAATAAAGAATAGTTATCACTGGAAAGACAGGCACTAAAATGAAAATTAGCAAAGAGTCCAAAGAATGCACAAAACTAGAAAACCTACAACATAAACACCAGTGAAAGAAGCGAGTTTATTCAAACAAATGAGAAGTGACAGCAAAATAACTGGAAAGAGCACAAAGATTTTAATAATTACTCTAAATGTAAGTTATATCAACTCTCCAATTAAAGATGGAGACAGGTCAAAGGAATGTAAAGCAAAATGACCTGCACATTTTGTGTCTTAAGAAAATTACTCCCTTATGCTCTGCATTTTGACCCGGTGAGGATTTCTGTAATAGTCTTCATGTTTTGCAAAAAAACCAACCAACCAACCAGACAAATGAACAAAACCTTTGATAAGGGGCGAGTGCTAAACTTTTCTGTGGATAATACAGATAATTATGTGAATATAGTTAGAAATTATATTGGTGTAGGAATGGGGCAGTAGAAGGCTCTCCCCAAGGGTATATGATATTTTTAGCCACTGGTATTTGGCTAGGTTTACAGTACGAGGCATGGATTCCCTCCTATTGAATGGATGTTAAGTCCGAAGATAGTGCTTTTTGTTACCCTAAAGACAAATGCCACTATTGCACTATTTATGATTATTTTCGGGGCTAGTATTTGTTATAATTTGTTATTGATTGCTTTTCTACCTGGAAGCTTGCATAGCACCTTTTGATACTATGAGTGAGCTAGCACTCATGAAAGAAACATCAAGTAAATTTAAGTAAGAAAACAGAACATTTTGTCCTATCAATTATAAAACTATATTAGTTAAGGGACTGATATTAGATACAATATCACATTGTATCAAATAAATATATAATTACTATGTATAAGTTAAAACATATTTTCCAGTTAGGTGTAGTTTTACACACCTTTAAATCCAGCAGTGGGGCAGTAGAGGCAGGAGAATCTCTGTGAGACCAAGTCCAGCCTAGTTACATAGTGAGTTTCAGGCCAACTGGGGCTACAGAGAAACCCTGCCTCAAATTAAAAAGAAAAAATATCCTATCCAAATGTAAAGAAAGAGGTTAAAAATTTGACTATAGAAAATGCTGTATATTAACAAACACAAAGAATGTAAAATATAACCTATAGAAGAAAATATATTTTCAGAACACATTATTCAATTCTGTACCTTTTTATTAAAATCAGTCTAAACCCAAAGAATCCAATAGTAAGAACCCAATAGTGTATACTGAAGGTTCATCATGCTGGAAATAGAGTGTCTAGAAAAATTTTGAATTATCTCAAATTTATCATTGACCTGGAATAGTCAATAAAAATGAAACCTTTTAAAAATGTCCATCCAAATGGCAAAAAAATGTTTTTAAAACCCTACAAATGCCCTACATAAATTTCTTGGCTATTCTGAATTGAATAGCAGTGGACATGGATGAGCAGATTCCTCTGGAGGATAGATTCCTTTGGGTATATGCCCAAGATTGCCATAGCTGATGCACATAGTAGATACATTTCAACTTTTAGAGTAACATCCACATTGATTTCAATCGTGACCACACTAGTTTGCACTCCCATCAGCAGTAAAATGTTCCTCTTTCCCCACATCCTCACCAGCATTTGTTATTATTTGTGTTTTGGATCTTAACTATTCATCTTTTCAGAACTCACTGTTTAGTATTTTGCCCTAATGTTATAGTTGTGGTTTTTATGTTTATATTTTGAGTAATTTGTATATTTTAGATTCTAACCCTTTGTCAGATGTATAGCTGGCAATAAAGATTTTATTCCATTTTATGGTTCTTCATTTGAATGATGCTGTTTTTTTGCTATAAAGAAGCTTTTTAGTTACATGAGGTCCCATTTGTCAATTGCTCATCTTGCCTCTGGTACAGGGGTTCTGTTCATAAAGGCCATTCTTATGCCTTTAAGTTCTGTGTATTCCTTCTTTTCTCCTGTATCAGATTCAGGGCATCAGGTCTCTTGTTGAGGTCTTTGATCCATTTGCAGTTGAGCTTTGTGTGAGGTGAGCATAGGAATCTAGTTTTATTCTTGTAGCTATCCAGTTTAACCAGCATTACTTGTTGAAGATGCTCTTTTCTCCAAAGTGAACTTTTGGCCACTTTGTCAAATATCATGTGGCTATAAGTGCATGACTTTCAATCAGGGGCCTCAGTTCTAGCCCAGTGTTCAATGTGTCTGCTTTTAAGCCAATGCCATGCTATTTTAAAAATATAGTTCTGTAGTATAACTTGAAATCAACAATAATGATTCTTCCTGGTCTTGTTTTGTTGTTCAGGACTGTTCACTGCTTCTTGATTTACAGTACCCAGGAAATGAAAAGAATCAAGATGTAAATTAACTGATTAGTAGATAATGAAAGTGTGATACATTTACACAGTGGAATCTTATTTAACTATTAAGAAAAATGAAATTTGTAGGTGAATGTCTGGAACTAGAAACAGTCATCTTGAATGATGTAATTCAGACCCAGAAAGAAAAACATGGCATGTTTTCTTTCATTTGTGGATATTCCTTTGACTCTTTAAGTATGTGTGTTTCAAAGGGAAAATCCAGTTGTGACCCTGTGAGCTACATTAACAACTGGTCTGGCAATTATGTCCACTGTTGGAAAAGTGGTATGAATGTTATACTCTTTGTTTGGATTTAAGGCCTGCTTACAAGACAGAGGCCGTACCTAGAATTGTAATAAAGGCCAATAATCTGTGGCTAAACAGGTCACAGGACATAGAGGAGCTCATACTGTTATTCTTCTTCTAAAATGGATGTTGTATTAAAAGGACTTCTCATGACTTATATCCGTGGATGAATGCATCTTTCAACTTTCGCCAGAGAAGCTTCTTCCTACAATAGAATGTGATCAGCACAGAGACTCACAAATGGTCAACACTAGGGGAATAAGAGTCTGGGGAGGGCTTAGGCCTACATGGGACACCTATATCATATCCTTTCCTTCCAAGGCTCAGGAATCATTTTGGAAGAGAGGTGGAAAATATATTAGCCAGAGGTGGTTCATGAATAAAAGGAAACTGGGTTTTCTGGACACAACAGGCCAATTGTGACTCTGAACCCCTGGTATTGTAACACCATGCACAAGCCCTGTGAAAACTCATGCTAAACAAAAAACCAGCATAGAGGGTGGAGGTGAGTGTGAAGCCCAAGCTTTCACTGAATATCTTTGGGCAACTGACTTCTGCTGGGAGGGGAGAGAGTCAACTGTTTGTAAGGGTGTGACGCTGCATAGATTTTCATGCTCTGGGGCATAGACCCCCACAAAAAAGCATTTAAGGAACCCAAATTAGACTTCATAGGCTTTAAAAACTAATAGAAGACATGAAGTGAGGGGTGAGGTAGGGAGGTGGGTGGATCTGAGAGGAGATAGGGGAGGGCATCTGAATATGACCAAAATACGCTACACAAAATTCTCAAAGAATAAATTATTATTTTTTACAAACCCTACATCAATAAGGTCATGGGAACATTAGAAATTCTCATAGCTTTGTCAAACAATTGGCAAACCCTATCAATTTTAAATGTTTGTGTCTCAGAACTTGGTATTTATAGTTATAGGCTCATACATCATGGAACTTATGAAAAAAAAGATATATATTCAAATAAAACGTGTCTATAACAGTAAAGAGAGAGATTTAAATGCACTTATCATATCTGTAAAATGGGAGACACAATAGCTATTCAAAGGAATCAACTAGAATGCCACATATCTGAACAAATAAATCTTTAAAATACAAATTTTAGAAAAGGGTCTGGGCAGATGACTCAGTAAATAAAGTACTTCCCCTTCAGACTTGAGTACCTGAGTTCACAGAAATTTCTAGGCTTGGTGATATGCTTGTAATCCTAGCACTATGGAGTTGGAGACATGTGTATCCTTGGGGCTAACTAGTCAGTCTAACCTAACTGGGCTTTAGGCCAAAGAAACACCTTGTGTCAAAGGATGTGGACAGTGTTCCTGAGCTTGAAATCTGGGGTTGTTTTCTATTCTCCACACATAAGTATACACACACACACACACACACACACACACACACACACACACAAAACTGTAGTCTGAAATTTGAGAATGGCTCTTATATACATTATCCAATTTAAAGAATAAAAAAATGTATATTTTATGTACAGTGTAACAATACACAACACATATAAAAGAATGAAGCTTTCGAGATAAAAATAAAGATTTTCTTTAACCAAAAATAGTTACAGGTATAGTATTTCTTAACCATTTTTTGGGTAACTTTTTGTTTCTGTTTGTTATGTTACTCTAACGTCTTTCTGTATAGCTGTAGCTGTCCTGGAGCTCAGTATGTAGATTAAGCTGTCCTTGAACTCACGAAAACTACCCCTGTTCTACATCCCAGACCTGGGGTTACAGGCAGAAGCTATCACACTTGACTTGCTTAGGGCATTTATTACCTTTAGTAATCTTTTATATTGAAGGAGAATCTGTATCAAAGAGGACAAAGTTTTAGAAATTTGATAAGGCTACCTAGTGTATCAGTATCTATATTTAATACTATAATTGAAATTATCCATTAGAAACAGATACAATTCTGACCAGTGTCCCCAGGGCCCCTCATCCTATGTCCTTAAATTCATTCCTGAAAATAGGAATTTAGTCCAAAACAAAATATTTACATATGGCTAAGATATATATTTAGGAAAATCTTTAATTTTAATTCCATATGTTTTAGCATACATTGATGGTGAAGAATTGCATAGAAGTCTAAATGGTCCCTGAATATTTTTGTAAAAACACAGATTTTTAATTATATGTTTTTTAGAATTTCATATAGGACTACTAAAAGACCAAATTTAAATACCACTAAATAGAACATGAAATAAGCTGTAATAGCTATGAAGCATAAATACAAATCTGTAATTGAGGGAATTGCTGTGATTTTTCTTATGTTGTTTGATCTGTCTGAGATATGGTGAGGTTTCTCCGGGTATACAAAGATGAAGAGAACAGTAACACTTTCTCTTGGGCGATGCAAACATGAAGGAGAGACGATCAGGCATGGCCTGTGTCAGCTATTTGGAAGCAGATTACTTTTTAGAAAGAAATGTGTGCTTTATTAATTTGTCAATTCTTCAATAGAAGCATTTTCAACATATTTTAAGTTATCTTTCAGATATTAAAGAACAAAAGTTGAATGAATGTGTATGATCTTGTGAGAGAAGAATAATCCACAAAATTTGCAAGATATTTACTCTTATTATTTTAAAAATTTTATTTATTTATTTTTACTTTATGTCTATGAGTGTTATGCCTACATGTATATATGTATAGCATGTGACACAGTGCCCATGAAAATCAGAAGAGGGTGTTGGATCCCCTGAAAGTGGAGTTATGGGGTTGTTAGCTGTCATGTGGGTTCTGGGAAAAAAAACCAGGGCTTCTGTAAGAGCAGCCAGTGCTCTTAGCTGCTGAGCCATCTTGCCAGCCCCTTATATAATTTGTCATATAAAGCCCTATTTAAAAAGTGGAGAAATTCATATTTCATTTTTTTTTTATTTAAAGAATGTAGCCATTGGATATGTGGAGATTTCTGAACAGTATGGGAGTTTTAATTTTATTCTTTATTAAATCATGAAATTGATTTATCAACATATCTAATTTCAATAAATTAAGTCAAATGATGCTAAATGCAAATGATGGCCACTACATGTGATAATTCAATGTCAAACATGATTACTTTAAGTATGCAAAGAATAAAATAAATTAATGCCAATTCATTTTGCAATGTAATAAAAAAAAGTTTGTCACAAAATCATCTTCAAGATCATTCGTTGTCTAGAAAATGTCTGGAGACGATGTGTTGGGTCCTCAGTCGGCTTATGGCTGATTTCATCTCCTGATTCCTCAGAGTGTAAATAATGGGGTTCAATAAGGGGGTAATAACTGAATAAAATACAGAAAGAAATTTATCCACTGAAAAGCTACTAAATGGCCAAGTGTAAATGAAGACACACGGCCCAAAGAACAGAGTGACCACTGTGATATGAGCAGACAGTGTGGACAGAGCCTTGGACAGTCCACCGGAGGAGCGACTTCGCACGGTCACCAGAATGACAGTGTAGGAAATGAGCAAAAGTGCGAAGCAGATGAAAGACAGCAGCCCACTGTCAGCGATCACCAGCAATTCCAGGACGTAAGTGTCAGTGCAGGCCAGCCTCAGCACCAGGGGAAGGTCACAAAATATATCGTCCACTGTATTAGGGCCACAGAAGGGCAAAGTGACAGCAAAAGCCATTTGGCTCATAGTGTGCACGAAACCAACAGCCCAAGATAGCAGGACAGAGCCCGCCAGCACCCTGCGGCTCATGATGGCAGTGTAGTGGAGTGGTTTGCATATTGCGATGTACCGATCCACAGCCATGACTATGAGAAGACTCATCTCGCTGCCCCCTAGGAAGTGGAGAAAGAACATCTGAGCCATACAGCCCCACATGGAAATAGTTCTATTTTTCCTCAGGAAATCACTGATCATCTTAGGTGTTGTAACTGTGGCAATAGACATATCCAGAAAGGAGAGATTTCCAAGGAGGAAGTACATAGGTATGGAGCGCAGATGAGAGTCAAAGGTTACAGTGACCACGATTAGGAGGTTTCCTGCCATGATGGATGCATAGGCCACCAAAAATATGAAAAAAAAGAAAACAGATAGTTCCTGACTTCTGGTGAGTCCTAGCAAAACAAACTCAGATACTGAGCTGTTCTTCATATCCATCTAGTTGAAGAGCTGAGAAAGTCTTTAAAAAGCGTATAATCTGGAAAACATGATCATTTAGTCTGTCATAGTGAGGTCATACAAATATAGAAAGTGATTATTCACATAGGACGTTTATAAAAACATGTATATTTAAATGGATTACTTGACATGGCATTGCTATAACTGCAATGTTTTCACCAGAAAAGCAGAAAGGATGAGAAAGCTATTTTAAAATTACATACTTCTGATTTCCAGCATAGATTGCATCATCACATGCATTTGATATTTTTATTACAAGTTCATCAGCCACAAGTCCTGTTTGGACTATGCATAATAAATGTCAAGTCTGTTAGTGTATGAGGTCAAGTGCAAACCACCTGACCACTCAATTTCCAAATGCCTAGTATTCCCTCTTCCATTCTTTGTCAAGTCTGTTAGTGTATGAGGTCAAGTGCAAACCACCTGACCACTCAATTTCCAAATGCCTAGTATTCCCTCTTCCATTCTTTTTAATACTGAGTGTTTCAGGTACGTGCATGTGTTCAGTTATACAGCTACTTTCTTCTACCATGTAAACTACACGCTCTCTCCTCCCTTTCATCCTAAGAGGACAGATAATATCTTTCACTTCTTTGTCAAGATTTAAACTGGTCATAAGTTCTTACCAGATTCTGTCCCAATAATAACTGCTATCCTTCTAGGATTTTTATGAATGATAATGTAACTGCTTCCAAGGCAGTTACAAGGCAAAGGTCTAAACCTTTCTCCTTTTAGGTAGTATCCTGATTCATGTTTTGAAAATGAGTAAGACTCCTGATCCCTCCTCCCTGTGCTCTTGCTGCCTTTCCTGATGCTGCTGTTGTTGCTGCTCGGGGCCAGACCTGGGCTTTTCCTTCCTTGCTCCTCTTGCTTTCTCTGTTGGCCTCTGGGCAGCCAGGATGCCTTTTGCAGATAGTGTGTGTGCTTTCTTGGTAACTACATACTTATCTTTTCTCCCCGATTCTGCATCTGTGTAGACGAACCCTGGACTGGTCTGGGCTCTCCTCACCTGCAGCTGGCCCTGCTGACACTCTGCTGTCCTGCTTTGTAGTTCTCATTTGATCTTTTGATTTCAGCTTTTTAATTTAAAATATTTTATTTATTCTTTTTATTTCATGTGTTTGAGTGTTATGCCTGCATGTAGGTAAATGCACTCATGTCATGCAATGTCCATGGAGGACAGAAGAGGCTGTGGGATTCCCTGGAACTGGAGTTACAGACAGTTGTTAGCTGCCATGTGGGTGCTGGAATTTGAATATTCGGTGTTCTTAACCATTGAGCTATCTCTCCAGCCCCAATTTCAGCTTTTTAATCCTTACATTTTTTTCTATACCACTGAGTCTGATACCCCACATAGATATATAGAAATAGACACAGACACAGATACACACACACACACACACATACACACACACACACACACACACTACGCATACTTTAGCCTATCATGTTTCTGTAGCACCAGAAAATAAGGTATGAAATGCATTCTGACCCCTATTTTTTTTAACTTCATAGTATTTCAAATATCTACAAAGCATTCTTTGGCATGGATATCTGAATGACATATGTTAGTCCTGGTCCAGCTTTTATAAAGAAATAGACTTTTAGCTTATTTTAATATTGGTTTACTTTTCTGGAAAAATAAATTATCTGTGTTTTAACCTTGTGCATTAAGAGATCTTTAGAAATAATCCTAATGAATATATTTATTTCATTGAATGTGACCAGTTGCTGTGTATGTCCATGAATTAATCTCATTTTCTGGTGATTATAAAGATAATGCTGATATAAAATTGTATTATAAATCCTGTAAAGAATTATTTTCCTCATCATTGGTTTCATACAGTAAGAGTCTGCATACTAATTATGGAATTGTTTATGAAACTATGTAGTCCTCAAGGTCATATACTAATAAGAGAAAATTTAGAGGAGACTCGTGT
>NW_008337421.1:134720-136898 GCF_000622305.1 Nannospalax galili | reverse complement strand
TCTCAGACTGTAAAATGCCAGGAATTTAAAAAAACACTAAAGATCTTGCCTTTTATTACTTTTTGTTATAAGTTTAAAATGTATCATTGTTGCTGAATAAGTGTACTTTATTAAAAATAAAACGAAAGTGCAATATAATAAGTTGCAAAGTCTCTGTTCCCATATATTGGTAAGTTTGACACATTAGGAAGATAACTACTTTAATGTGTATAGAAAAGTCCCAATGAGTTTTGAAAAATGGAATTAGTAGTTGGATTGCAAAATTGTCAAGATAAATACAGTAAAAGTAACTAGACATTTTACCAGCTAAACTTTTATATATCAGTGAAGAAATGTTACTATTAGAAAAAAGAACAAAATAGCAATTTAAATTAATCATTTTTGTGTTCTCTCATTCGCAGATGTTGCAGTGCATATGGACTCATAAAACTGCTTATATACATGACATATACGTACATGAAAGCTAAAGGTGGGGGGAGGAAGGAGATGAACAGAGGGGAAGAGGCAGGAGAGAGGACGGGGAAGCAGCTGGTGAATAAACTGAAAATACGTGACACACTTGAAAGGTCTCTGTGGAATCTGTCACTGTGTACGAGGAATAGACCCCAATTAGAACAAAGAAATATTGTGAAAGGCCAAACAAAGCAATAAATTAATTAATCATTCATCACACACGCTATTCTGGAACTATTTTCTGAATTACAATATGTAGTCAATGAAGGAAAAGTCATCTATGAAATAATCAATTAATAGTGCCACAAAATAAAACTACAGACATTAAATTAGACAACAAAGAAACGGCTTTTCTATACTTTACCATAAGTATTTTGTCATTTGACTCCCATGTGGTAATTAATTCAAATTTATGCTCCAAAAACCGAAGCTCAAACTCTGAGTGAATTCTTGAGTTGGGATGTGACCTGCATCACAGTGTGGCTGTCCTGCACTTCTTATGGGGTGCATTTGCCCAAGTTTTAGTTGACCACACCTGTTCCTCATGCTTAGACTATTTTAACTGTCACTCAGTTAAAATAATAATTTAAAATGTCTTACATTTTATTAGAGGTGTAAATGTACTGTGTTTTCAGTGCTGCTAGTTAAACCTACCGGTTCCGGCTGAGAAGTGGCCTCTTCAAGGTCTTGCAGGTACATGAAATTCTGAGCCTATGTTAGTTATCTCCAGTTAAATACTCAGGCATTGTTTGAAGGGTTTTTCTAAAAATATAAACTGGAAACGTATTAGACTGTTGGCCCATCCTGACCATAGGGATTTGTCCAAATGAACATGCTGGCTTTCCCTTGGGCTCAGAGCACAGACTCCTGTTTTCATTATTTACGTGGATCACAAATTCATGAAGCCATGTGAATTTCTCTAGAAAATCCTTCTCTGGGAAGTCCTAATTGAGTTGATTGAATCACTAAATCAACCTTTCAAAAATGATGGGAAGAAATTTAATTTTGCTAGCTTTATTTACTATATGTGAATGTTTATAATAAATGTAATAGCTGAAGGTCTACCCATGTAAATTAATATTCAAAGGAAATTAAAATATGCACTACAATTAATAGAGATATAAGAAAATTAATAGACAACCAACCATTAATACACAGAAAAACTTCCTTTTACAATGATATGAGTTTTATGTAATAACCCTTTGATTAATGGTAATGAATAAACTTGTAAATTTTAAGAGTCAATGAAAAATTCACAATTTTATGCATAATTTCATGAAACCACCACATTAGAATATCACTGAATGGACTGGCAAGATGGCTCATTGGGTAAAGGTTCTTGTCACCAAGCCTGACAACATTAGGTCATTTTTTTGGCCTCACTTGATGGAATGAAAAAGTTGTTCCACATGTACAGGCTTCTGGGCACACCTCTGTGCATGGTGGGGAGAGAGAGAGAGAGAGAGAGAGAGAGAGAGAGAGAGAGAGAGAAGAGATTATTATAAAACAAAAATAATAACATGGAAGAAGACACTATAACTTAAAGATTCAACACCATAATTAAATAAACAAAGTTAAGAGGCTCACAAAATGCATAATTTAAAATGAGTTATTTGATAACTTTTAGTTTTTGAGACACAGTCTTGCTATGTATCTCTGCTGGCTTCAAACTCTGTAATTGTTCCTCAGTTTTCCAAGTGCCCCCACATTACAGCAATGTTACAC
>NW_008337421.1:132169-134072 GCF_000622305.1 Nannospalax galili | reverse complement strand
TATCTATCTATCTATCTATCTATCTATCTATCTATCATCTATCTATCTATGTAGAATCTATTTGTAGAATCTATCATCTATTTATCTATCATCTATCTATCTTTCTATCTATCTATCTATCTATTTATCTATCATCTATCATCTATCTATCTACCTATCTATCTATCATCATCTAATCTATCATCTATCTATATCTATCATCTATCATCTATCTATCTATCATCTGTCTATCATCTTTCTATCTATCTATCATCTATCTACTATCTATCTATCTATCTATCTATCTTCTATCTATCAACTATCTATCCTTCTATATCTATCATTTATCTATCATCTATATCTATGTCATCTATCTATCTATCTATCTATCTATCTATCTATCTATCTATCTATCATCTATCCTCTCTCATTTATCTGTTGGTCGGTTTCTAAGCTGGCTCCATGTTTTTTGCTATTGCAAGTAGTACTCTACTAAGCATGAGTTAGCATGTGATTAGAACATTCTATTTAATTTCCATCGAACATCTGCTTGGTATTGGGATTGATGCATCAGATGATGTACTTTTTGCATATTTTGAAGAAGCTCCATGTTGCTCTATAGAATGTCTGTGTAAATCTACATTCTTCTCCCGGAATTATTATCATTTGTCTTTGAATAATGGTTACTTGTCCTAGCATGAGATATCTTTGTGATTTGAAAGAACTCTACGATGAGATCCATGAAACAATAATGAACAAAAATCATGATCGAGGGGCTGGCAAGACAGTGAGTACAAGCACCTATCCCAACTTTGAAATTGTGTTTGATCCCCGGAACTCACATGGTGGAAGGATAGAACCCACTCCAGCAAGTTGTCCTCCAATCCTCAGACATGTACCTTGGTACATACTCCCTTCTTCGCAAAATAAATAAATGTGAACTTTTTAAAAATTATAAGTGTAAATGCAATAAAATCAATTGTATATGGCCCAAGTGAAAGAAAACATATTTGTCTTTGTAAGGTGAATTTAATTCCCTTAATCTCATCTCCAGTTGCACCGATTTTCTTCAAAATGACATGATTTTATTTTTCTTTGTGGGTGAATAAATTCCCTTGTAGAATGAACTGACATTTTCCTTATTTCTTTTCTTATTTCTTTTAGACGTATAGATTGTTATTGTGACTAGGGCTACAATACAAAGTGATGCAAAAACGTCTTTATGATATGTTAACTTATGGTCTTTCGGTAAATACACAGCAATTGTATAGGTTGATTATTTGTAGTTCTTTTTTTTTTCTGAACCTCGGTAATGAACCTCGGTAATGAATTCCATAGTAGCTAAATAAATGCACCACCAGCCAGCAGTATATACAGATTCTCTTTTCTCCATAGCCTCACCAGCAGTTGGTCTTTTAAAAAAATTTTGAGAATTTCATACAGGAGTACTGTGTTTACATCATCACAGCACTCCCTCTCTCCCCTCCATCTCTACTCATACTCCCCACTCTCTCAATTTCATGATCTCTTCTTTATTATTATTACATATATGTGAATGAATATATGTATATATTGATATAAAACATACTGATATAAAATCATACTGAGTACATTTAGTGGCGTTAGGATGTACATGTGATCAGGACTGACCATTGAAACTGGATAACCCATCAGTTATCTCGTCCCCGGAGGAAAGTGATTCTCCCTCTCTCAGTAGCCACTGATTGCTTGTAAATCTTCATCTGGAGACGGGGCCTTGTGAAATTTCCCTCATCTACATTGACAAGTCAGTTGCTGCTGTCGTGCAGGTCCTGTTTAGGCAGTAAAACTGCTGAGGTTTCACAGGCACAGCTTCCCTTTCATGTCTAGAAGACACCATGCAGCAGCAGGTGCCCTGGCCCTCTGGATTTTACAATTTATCTGC
>NW_008337421.1:93737-131678 GCF_000622305.1 Nannospalax galili | reverse complement strand
TCATTGGGGATATTGAGTAATTTAGTTAACTGCAAGAAAATAATGACTGACTCAATGTAACTAACATTGCTGTAACCGGGATGGCATCATTTGTGAGTAAGCACAAATTCCTTTTTATGATTAAAAGATATGGTGACTAGGAGTAACCAAAATCTGTACCAAGTTTCAAGACATATAAAGGGTTTCATTGTAGACCCTGGTTAAATAACGCAGATTCATTTTTCTTCTAAAAACTAGTAAAAATAATTAAATTTTTATGCTCAGAAAAAAAACACACTACATATCAGCAGGATAGCATTTCATTTAACTACATTTCATTACTCATACACATCCTCTTATCAAGAATTTGTGGGATTTTTACCTTAAGTCAAATAGAAACCATTAGATAATCTTCTTAACATATTTCCATTATGTCTTTTTAAGGTTTCAGTAATTAATCTTACTGTTGTTGTTTAAATCATTCTAAAATGGAAGACACCTGCCCTGCTACCTCCATCCTGCCAGCATACCCTCCACCGCACTGCAGCTCCTTTATTCTCTGTGGTCTTCAAATGCACCAGACTGCTCAAAACTTTGGTTCCCGTGCTATTCGTTATGCCTATTTTGTCTCAGATAATCATATTTTTTGTGTTTGGTTCTCTTCAGATCATCGTGGAATCAGCTAAACATCATTCAAGATCCTGCTTTACAGCCAAAGCGAAGGAGCTTGTCATGTCTCTAGTCGATATCTTCTGTAATACTCTTCTGAATTACACTTCTGGTGTGTTTTTTCTACTTTCACAGTTTGGCCTGGCTTCATTTGCTCGAATTTAACCCTGGGAGAACTAGAATGGTACCTGACTCATCCGTGTGCTTAGATAGTGTCAGAAAACTAGAAGTATCTACCATAGTGTTTGCCAGAGAACAGATTCGCTGCATGAATGAAGGAATGATTTAAACTGCCATGTCTCTCTTTTTAATTTTTTCATTCTTTGATATCATTCAGCAGACCACATACTGATTTAACAATTTCCTCATGGAAGTTTTCACTTCCTGGTTGCGAAGTGTATAAATCACAGGATTCATCAAAGGAAAGATGACTGTATGGAAAAGAGAAACAACTTTGTCAGCTTGGAGAGCCTGAGAGGGCCAAGTGTAGATAAAAATAGCAGGTCCAAACATGAGAAACACAATAATGATGTGGGTGGTGCATGTGGAGAGAGCTTTGCTCTTCCCTTCGGAGGAATGTCTCTTTACATGGCAGAGGATGGCAGCATAGGAGGCAAGAAGCCCCAGGAAGCACAGGAGTGTGAGCAGGCCACTGTTGGAGACCATCAGGAGCTCTACCGTGAAAGTGTCTGTGCAGGGTAGCTTGATGACCTGTGGGACATCACAGAAGAAGTTATCCAGCTGGTTTGCATCACAGAAGGGCAAGTTCAGAATAAGGGCAACTTGTACAATGGAATGAGCAAAGCCCCCAAGCTACACAGCCAACAATAATGCATAGCAGACTCTAGGGTTCATCAGAGTAGAGTAATGTAAAGGTCGACATATGGTGATGTGGCGGTCAAAGGCCATCACCACAAGTAGAAACATTTCTCCTGCTCCAAGAAAGTGCAAAAAGAACAGGTGTGTGATGCAGCCTTTGCAGGAGATGATTTTTTTCTCACAGAAGAAATCCACAAGCATCCTGGGGGCCACAAAGAAGGAGTAAGATGCATCCAGGAAGGCCAAGTTGCCCAAGAAGAAGTAAAGTGGGGCTGTGAGTGCAGGGTCTGATCTAATGGTGAAGATGATGAGAAGGTTTCCTGGAAGGACTATGAGGTAGAAAAGTGAAACCAGCACCGAGACCAGTAGTAGAGCTTCATGAGACTGGGTCATGCCAAGGAGGATGAATTCTGTCACCACTGAGCTGTTCCTGGTCTCCATCCTTCCTAACCTGTAGAGTCAAGCATGTCATCTGTTACACGTGTACTGTTTGTGATTACTCTTAGCAACTACTAGAATTCATTATTTCTATATAGAAACCAAGCTAACGGTGCTGAGAAACTCTGGTGCCCGTAAACTGAAACAGAACTCTTTGGTTATGTTTCCAAGACTGCCAATTAATCAGGGAAGCACAGCCTGTCAACTCAGACCACAGAAGCAGAGAGCAGGGAAACTCCCAGGGTGGAAACATTCTTCCCCGACATCTAAAGTCAAGCTCCGCCCATAATAGCCCCCAATATTTCCCCCTTTTTCATTTTATGTAACCTCAGTTGATGCCATGTCCAGAATGGAAAGACCGTTCCTGTCTTAGGTTGTCTTCTGCTCAAAGCCTTACCTGTAATCGGCACGCAGCTTCTATCAGCTACTCCCTGTCTTAGGTTGGCTTTTCCCAGAAGATCTTACCTGTCTTTGACTACAGGCCCCCATTAGGGGAGGGAGCACAATCTCATATCATGTGCAATAGCCTTGACTTGACACAAGAATTTTAACTAACATCTGGTATCCTCTGCCAAGCTTCAGGTCATGAATCAATCAGGCCTTGACAGGGCATAAGGGAGGGGCTTTCAAACTTGATTAATCAAGAGCTATTACAAAAGCTCAATAAAAATACAATTTTTAAAGTGCCTGGTTGCCTTCATTGAAGTCATCCCACTATTGCACCACTGGGCACACAAAGCCTGGCAGGTCAGCATTGTAGCATACATGTTCCAGAACTTGGTAAGATGGTTGATGACTTTTCTCTTCCAATATCCTGCCAAGCACATTCCCATCCAATGAAAGCTGGCCATTACGGAGAGTTTGCCAGTAGCTTGAAATTGATTTCTCTGTGTTCATCAACCTATGTGCCCTGTGTCTTTAGAAATAGTTACCATGTAGTTATGGTACCTTTGTTAAACTACTTTATTATTTTAAAAGTATATTTTTAATTTGTTTATTACAATCTTTCAGAATTTCATAACTTCATGCAGGCTTAGTTTTGGCCACCTCATCTCCCTATCCCTCCCTTATTTCTGTTCATATATATCCCCTCTTTTAAATTGGATCTCATGATCATGGGTTTCCATACAGTGTTTCCATAAATCTTTATTTTAGCTGGCTATTCCCTGCTGTTTTGTTTCTCTATCCTCTTATCCCACTCTCTGCTTCAACATTTCTACCCCCTGTTTGATGAGACAGTATTTGCCACTGAGTATTTCCTGCATTGCTGAAGTCCTATTCAAAGAATCTTCACTTGTGCTTATAAGTTGAACTGTATGTACTACTTTTTCCTCTAGGAGTTTTAGTATTTCATGTCAGGTGAGTGAAATGAGTTTCCCAGTGCAACTTAGCAGGGCATAATCAGAGGAAGCTGGTTTTCCCTCTAAGTCCACCCAAACCAGAGTATTCAGAAATGTTGAGAGAAGAAAACCTGGAGAAGAGGTTCCACAGCTTACCAAAAGGACAATAAACAAGTTTGGGGGTGTCCTTAAGAATTAGAGAGCAAGAGTACATGCAGTTTCTAAGATGGGCAACAGGATAGGATTTGGATAATAATCAGGAGAGACCTTGGGAAGAGACACAGGGTGCAAGACTGGAGGAAAGCAGGGCTTTGTGGGATTTCTGAGCAGAGACAGGATAAGTGGAAGAGGCACAAGATCCCTTCCTGTGTCTTCAGGCCAAATCAGCAACCACAGGATCTCCGTCAGGATGCAGGTAAGCCTTTGGTGTAACTTTTTGAATTTTTTATTGAATTTTTGATAATTTCATACAATATTTTTGTTCATATTTAGATCCAATCCCATTTCTGCACCCTTTACTATTCCCGCCATCAAATTTCATATATATTTGGGTTTGTGTTTGCAATGCCATTCAGTGTTGGTTCATCCCTAGGCATTGGTGATCTTACCAAGAGTGTCACCCTTAAAGGAAATTAGTGAATCTCGGGGACTAGGAAACCTAGAGGGAAAGGGAATTTTTTAGAATTTTATACAGTATATTTTGATCATGGTTGTGCCCCCAAATACCCTTAGTGTAGGTTCATCCAATTAATCTTGGTGAACATATCAAGAGTGTCACCTCAAATGAAGATCGGTCTCCCTGTCTCAGCAGTCATGAGCCACCAATAGCTCATCAGCTAGGACCGAGATTTCCTCCCCACTTCTCCATGTCTGTACCAGGATTTTGTGTGGCTTGAGCTTATGTGGAATTTGCATGCTGTCACAATCGTTGTGAGTTCATATGAGTAACTGACTAGCTGCCTGTAAAATCTGTTTCCTTGTGGTCATCCACCTTCTCTAGTTCTTAAATCCTTCTTCCCTCTCTTACTCAATGAACCATCAGCCTTGAGAAGCAGAAGTTTCATATAGGTGTTCTATTCAGGGATAAGCAGTCCTCAGCCTTTTATTATCTGCAAGTTGGCTAGTTGCAGTTCTCTGTGATAATCACCATCTGTTGCATAAGGATTCTTCTCTTGTGAGATTTGAGATCCATTAATTAAGGCATGCCTGTGAAAGCTCCGTGATCTGGGGGTCCATAAAGGTCTTAACAGAGCAGAGATGGTGGCCACTTTGGGTTACCTTGAAGGAAGAGGGATAGGGTGAAGAGTCTCAGGGTCTCAGACAAGTGTCCAGCCCCTAAATTATTATTTTTAAATTTCTGAATTAGATCAGGATGTTGAAGAGCACTTTCTACTATTTTCCTTGGCATAAGTTAAAAGTATAGCTTTGAAAAAAAGAATTGTATTGTTACATTCTACCCTATGTAGTAAGTGAACAGGCATAAAACTAAATTATTTCATAATCCTTTAACACCAGATTAAAAAATCTATATTATCTCTTAGAAAATTCATGTGGATGTACATTAAGATGTCTTCAAATAGTCACAATTGAAACTAATTAAAGTAATTATAAATGAGTGGATGACATAAAACAGGATGACTAAGAGCAAATGCATTCTAGCACACTTAGTATTTTATTTTCATACTAAACAAAGTACATGTTATGCTTTATGACTTTGTTATTTTTATAAATAAATTGCACACATATAAAATATAAATATTAGAGAAACATAATTTTCATGTGTAGATTATAATTTAAAATGTGTTTTTAATTATCAAAGATAGCTCTAAATAGTCCTTGATCAATAAATCTGACAGGTGCTTTTATGGTCATTTGTACTGCATTGATGTGAAGCTCCTGATAATCACTGTATGGACTACTGAACTTTCAAGAATTAACTCGGTAAAAAATGGCTATGACCTTGAATCAGATTGCATTTGAGGACTGTCCGTAGATATTAATAACTAATTTAATGAATAAACTGTGATTCTTGAAACTGAAATAAGAGATATAACATAAGATTGCATTTATTTACTAATTTTACTAATTTAGTGTATGTCATAGTTTTATATTATTTAGTTAGTCAATCCCAAACATCATCCATTTTTTCTTTACATAGTTTTTGACCTTAGTATGATAGCTTTTCCAATTAAAATTTATTTCCCAGTAGCTTTTTGCAGAAAGCCAAGTTAAGAGAGAATAAGTTTTCTTAGGATTCACTTGACATAGCAATTGTTGAGTAACAAAGTTTCCAGGGAAGTGGGAGAGTATGGAATACTGTCTTTGTAAGTGAAATTAGATTATTTAAGATAAATTTATGAAAGTGTTATCAATCAGGAAGGCTGTATTTTTTAACACATTTTACATTCTATACTGTATTATTAAATAAGTAGAATTGCATAATTAGGTAAGTTCCCAATAAGAGAAGATGATTAACAGGTGGACATTAATTATGTAATGTATTTTATTCTGCTGGTTTTCAAATAAATATTTTTCTAGTATTAGATTAAAATAAATATGGGGACTAAAAGAAATTGTGATCTAAGCTTAATGTCTTGTAGAAATACAGCTTGAAAAGCCTGTCTTCCAAATGAAAGTGCATTGTGCACTTGAAGTTCTCACAATCACATTTCTGAACATTAAGTATTTCCCTTGGCACCCCCATAGTAGCTTCCAAATCTTTTCACAGCATTTTTCATCTCTTTATTTCTCAGTGTATAAATAGCTGGATTTAGTAAAGGTGCAAAAACACAATAAAACACAGCAAGAAACTTGTCCAGCCAGGTGATGTTGAGTGGCCACACATAGATGATGATGCAGGGCACAAAATAAACCATCACCACAGTGATGTGGGCAGAGCAGGTGGACAGTGCCTTGGATGCACCAGTTTTAGAATTTTGATGGATGGTGTGGATCATATATGTGTAAGATATCAGTAACAGAACGAAGCAAGTCACAGCAATAGCTCCACAGTCAATATTTACAAAAACATCCAAATAATAGGTATCCATGCAAGCTAGTTTGATTACAAGTGGTATGTCACAGAAGAAACTGTCTATTTCCCTGGGGCCACAGAAACGAAGTTCCATAATTGGTACAAATTGAACTATAGAATGCACAAAGCCAACTACCCAGGAAGTAACCACCAGGCCAGTGCACCTTTGCATGCTCATAATGGTAGAGTAGTGTAGTGGCTTGCAGATGGCCACATAGCGGTCATAGGCCATGACCACCAGAAGCACCATCTCTATTCCTCCAACAAAATGCACGAAGAGGATCTGGCACATGCAGCCTCTGAAGGAAATGTCTTTGTTCTCTGTGAGAAAGTCTTTGATCATCTTAGGAGTGGTGACTGAGGAAAACCACATATCAACAAAGGACAGGTTGGCTAAGAAGAAGTACATGGGGGAGTGGAGATGGGGGTCAATGATGACTAAAATCATGATGACCATATTTCCAATTATAGTGGTGACATAAACAACCAGAAATAGCATGAACAGTAAGACCTGAGCATCCTGTGAGTGGCCAAGTCCCAGAAGCACAAATTCTGACACTGCAGACTGATTACCTTCATCCATTTTGTTCTGTGGTTCACCTGAAATAACTGGGAGAATGTGGATTAATTGGTGTGGAGAGAAAAGTGAAACTTTCAGAATCTGATGCTTACACTCAAGTATAAATTATCTATCTGAAACTGAAAACTCTAATTGCAAGGAGATATCCTGAACAAATCTAAATGATATTATGTTTTTAAAACAAACCAATATTAATTTTCCAAGAAAACAATATAAGATTGCTATGAGAAAGAATTGTTAAAAATGTACTCTCACAAATAAGACAAGTCAGTGTAGTATGTAAACAGTTTAAAATAACTGCCTTCCGTTGGACCCTAACTTCTTCCCAGGAGAATATTAAAAGCCATGAGTATGGCAACCACATTCACTACACTATTTATCAGTTTTAGGATGCAAACTTGAAGGGATGATGGTGAGTCAACTTTGAATTTCAACACAAATGACATGACACATCTTACCATTTTTCTATTGTACATAATGATTCATTTGTGCCTCAATGGACCCTTCTATAAGATATCATAAAACTATAATTGTATTTCAATCTTTAATTCCAATTTTAGGACACTTATGAGAGGATCTCTATAGGAAGTCATATAGTACTACTTTAGAACATAGTAGACATCTATTAAAAACCATAGGGAGTAGAATTTATAGAAAAATGAGCAGAAGAATAACAAAATCCATTACCTATTCTCAATGTGTATATTTTCCTTGCCTACTAATCCATGATAAGGACTTAGAAAACATAACTCAGGGTATCAGGTGAATTCTGGATCAGGTAGCACATGCATTTGCTATAGAAAAGGTGATGCACAGTAATAGTTATAACTTTCATAACTGTTGTGTTGCCTCTGTAAGCATATAGTTTCTAATACAGGCCTAATTCTGAAAGAAAATATGTTAATATCAGTATAATTATATCTATCCCTCACAAAATTTGAATAATTTGAATAGTTTCTTAAAATACTAGTTTTTGCCAAAGAAAAATTTTCCAGAGTAAATTTTCAAAAACAAGATTTTATTTATGTGAAAAAGATGCATAAATGACAGTAAATGGCCAAACCAGGACGGTAAATATGTATGAGAAATTAATTTGCTGAAAGATGACTATGCACATTCAGAAGAAATAATCAACAGATAAGATATCAAGGCAGCTTTATAAAGATCATTTTGTTGTTAAAATTTTGTTTAATCTGGGCTAGGTAGTGCATGTCTTCAATCTCGGAGGCAGGTGAATCTCTGTGAGTTCAAAGCCAGCTTGATGTACATAGCAAGTTCCAGGAGATCTGGGCCTACAGGGACGCTGTCTCAATAGATAAATAAATAAAATGGAAATAACTGTTGAACTAATCAGATAATCATATTAACAATAGTGGGCAAAAATAACAGATTAAATGCCCATTTTTTCAGCTATATTTAACTGAAACCTCATTTATTATTGACCATCTGTTATGGAATAAATATTTCTACTTCATTATCCAATCCTGTCAAATAAGAACTCTTAATTTAACAAATTAATATATACATATATAATCTTTCTATTTCTATGAATCTGTTAGTAAATATACTTTTCTGTTCCTCAGTCTGTATGGTGGACCTTGAAAAAATAATATTTAAAAGCTAAGAGCCCTACTTTTATTGTTCAACTTAATCCTTCCTATATTCAAAATAAACATGATAATATCTCTTTAAAGTACTTACTTTTTATATTTTTCCCTAAATTATTATATCCAACAACTATAAACTACATAGATGCACAGGCTACTTTAGGAACATGGTCTGTTTTTGAGATATGCAACAATTACTTCATTCTTCCTTCTGCACAGATGGATATTTGACATATTGAGTGACCTATATTTGAGAGAGTCTATCAATGCACTTTTTCTAAATTCTTACCTAAAAGAAGATTCCTATTAAAAGATGCTATTATAAGCTCAGATATCCAAGAACACAAAAAATTAAGGAAAGGAGACAAAATGAATTACTCTTTAAGTAGCATTAAAATAAAACAACAAAGTGTTCATTCTCTTCCATCACTTCAAGATGAATATATTAAACTCTGTGACATCAATATTTGTGTTTTTAAAGGGTAGAGAATCAGTTCAACAATGTAGCACACTCTCTGAAAGGGATTAAGGCAATGCACAAAATCATGTCAGAGGGAAGTTATGCTATATTTTATTCCAGGCTATAAATAATTTTAAAATTATTTTATGTGTAAGCGTGTATTGCCTGCATGTAGCTAAGTGCACCTGTGTCATGCAATGCCAATGGAGGACAGAAGAGGATGTTGGATCCCCTGGAACTGGAGTTATGGACAGTTGTTAGCTGTAGGTGCTGGGATTCGAACCTGAGTCTTCTGCAAGACCATTCAGTGTTCTTAACTGCTGAGCCATCTCTTCAGCCCCCCAGGGCATGAATTTTAAATCTATTTCTGTAGTAGTCAAATTCTTTGCCACTTTTCAGATTTATAATAATTTTTACTTAAATATTTATGATGAATGATATTCTACAAATGAAATTTTCTAATTGAAAAATCTTTTATAATAGTAAGGACCATATGAACAATGCTAGTTGTGTGTGGCTCCTATGGTTTAGCAGGCAAATCCCTGTAATATGAGACAATGCCATTTGAAATAGGAGAGCTGGTAGAAAGCCATGAATTGTCTCCCCAAAATGTTAGAAGATAAAGAATCTGTTCTCAATTCCAGACATAGTGAGCTCTGTGAAACAGAGGCTCCCCCGCCATGGTGATTTTTTAAATCATTATTTATTTAAAAAAAATTTTAAATAACTACATGTTTAGAAGAAGCATTTCATTACAGCTTTAAAATATTCAGTAACACACTCCAGTAACACACTCTCACAAGCGGCTGTAAGTTTCTACATTCACAGTTGAATTAATACAGTTATACAATATTGAACTCAGTATAAGCCCTGTAAGACATAAACTTGAGTGAGTTTTTAACCTTTATAAAAGATCTCCATTTCATTTTAGACTATAGTGTTCCTTGCAGAAAGACTTGTTTTTGTTACTAACACTGAGATTTTGGCATATGCATCTCTAATCTGTATGTATCTATTACTAGTCATAATCGGTTGCACTTGGATCCATACTTTGAGGCCTATAATAATTTGGTCAGAGGGACATAAAGGACAGGTTTTGCTCCTTTCCCTCCTAGGTTGACTAGTTCCAGGGGACTATGAGCATCTCTCACAATGTCCTGTAATTGTGGTGGGTCACCTGTCCTCTTGATCAAGGAGGCTGAGGAGACCCCACAAGATGGAGTTGAACCAGTGTCCGGTCTACAAAGAGGAGGGTCAACACAGAGGAGTCATTTCCTCCATGCTTCCAAGAGAAACAGAAGTTTTAAGAATTATCTTAGAGTCATTGGGTAGATTTCAGTGGTAACGTTTATCACCTCTACTAATTAACGTGATGTACATTTTTATGCTTCCTCCTCAAATATAATACATTTAAAAAATTTTGTTGATTTTCTTTTGTGTGTGTATATCACACAGAACATCCCAAACCATCTTATGCAACTATACACTCACCTCCCAAATGGCACCCTCCCATAGCCTCCCTCCCTCCACTAGAGCCCTCATACTCTGTTATCCCTGATACTGTCCACTGTGTTGTTGGCACCCCCAGCTGTTCCCCGCTACTTGTCCATCTGGTGAATCTAGTCAGCCTATCTAGAGGTCTTTGTTTTAGGAAGGTCAGCTGTTCCTCATCAAGCAGCAATCAGTTGTCAATATTCCTTTAGATAAGTTTGGGGTCTACTGTTTATTTTCCCAGTTCTATGCTGGGTTACTATATGGGAGTTCCTTGGCCTACCCTGGCCAACAACTCAAAAGAAGGTATCTCTTATCTGGCATTGTTGTGGGTAATAATCAGATATATAGAGATTTGAAATGCATGTGGCATTCTTGCTAGTAATAATCAGATATATAGAGATTAGAAACATCTTAGTGTCAGTTGCATTAAAATGAATTTTTCTGTTTTGAAACTGTGTATTTTAAAAATGAAATGGAGATCTTTTTGAAAGGTTAAAACCCCACTTAATTTTATGTCTTATAGGGTTTATACTAAGTACAATATTGTATAACTGTATTAATTCAACTATAAACCTAAAAATTTACAGCCAATTTTGAAAGAGATGCATCTCTGGAAATTGTTATTGAATATGTCAATGCTGCTGTAATGAAATGCTTCTTCTAATTATGTGGTCATTAAATAAATAATTAAAACATACTTATCTTAGAGGAGCAAATCAGAGAGATGAGGTGACTTACCCAACACATTTTCCCTCTTAGACCAGATTTTCTTTCAGACTTCCATTCTAATGTGTGCTTATGAAGACGTGCATGATTGGTGGAGACAGCATATTCAGAAATAAAGGCCTTTCTGTCAGCCAAACAGCCACACATATATTCACCAACAGCAGTAGTCCCATGGGGGAAGTGACTTGTTCAATGTTCTGAACAAGACAAGAACCATGGAAATAATTATTTTGGACATCTCATAGGGATGTCTTTATTAAGAGTGATATCAAATGTGATGTCCTTGTTAAACCAAAACAGGGAGATAAATAATTATCCTTTAAATTATCTTGGAATTGGTGAAGTTTAAAATTATTCAGTTAAGCAATAAATACTAAGCAAATATTTGCCTACTGTATTCACAATTTTTAACTCAATGTACATAATTAGAACATAATAATATTGGATTTCTAGTTATAAGAAATACTATGGGCTAATTAATAGCATATGGTCTCAAGATGAACCATGTTGTGTATAAAACACCCTGATATATGACAAGGGTGTTCAAGTAGGCAGGTGCGGTTAACTAAATGGCTGATGCATTTATATTTTTAATTTTGGATTTACATATTTTTAATTTATGTGTTTGAGTGCTTTGCCTGCATGTATTTAAGTGCACTCATGTCGTATAATACCCAGGGAGGCCAGGAGAAGTCCTTTCAAATTAATTGAGACTTATTTATGGCCCAAACTTTATCCACCTTGTAAACTACTGTAGACTTCAAAAAGGGAAATTCTGATAATTTGTAGAAGTGTTAATGTACATATCAATAATACTGGCTTATCTCTGATTTTTAGAAATTAGTAGTTAATAAATGTAACTTTTTGATGTTTTATTACACTTCTTGTGTGCACCACTCTCTGTAGAATTTTCGTATATTTTACTGCTTTGTATTGAAAAATGTATACAGGGAAATTGCTGTGTTGCCCTGGTCTATCCACCACTTTCTGTATGTAAAATGATCATGCTCTCCAACATTGCTCTTTGTTCCGGAAGCACATCACATGTTAAAATGTAGCCACTGATGTTTTCTTTGTCTTTATATAACTTGAAATTTTTGCATTTTTGTTAAATTATTTTAAAGAGACTAACTTTTAACTATTTCATGATATTTGGTTTTCTAGGTGACAAAGTTAACAACAATGTGTGAAATAGTTTCTGTGCTCATTTTCTACCCAATAATATAAATAGACCATTACCTATTTGTATGCCAACATCATGCTTTATAAATTTCTACATATTTGTCCAAGATTTTGAATCAGGTAATATGTTCAATTTGCTAGAAATTGTAGAGTACAGTCTAATTTGGATTTTGTTTGCTTTGTATATGGCGCCATAAAAATTTTAATATATTCTTCAAAATTTTTGAAGAATGTTACTGGATTTTCATACAATTATTTTGAATGTATTCTATCCTCCTCCCTCAGAAAATCTCCAATCTCCTCTCAGGCACTCCCTCCTGCCTGTGTCATGTCTTCTATTCTTTTTCTAAAATATTTTTTGTTTTTGAGAATTTTATACATGAGTATTATGTTCACATCAGTTTCAACTGCCTGACTCCCCCTCACACTCTTCCAAGCACCCCCATTCACTCTCAATTTCTTGCCCTTTTACTATCATCACATATACATATATATTAATTATATTATTTACATTATATTATATCACTGAGTCCATTTATTGATGTTGCTGTGTACACGTGTTTAAGGCAGACCACTTTGGATTAGATAACCTGTCACAAATCTTGTCTCTGGAGAAAACTGGTTCTCCCTGCCTCAGAAAACATTGATCGCTTGTAGCTCTTTATCTTGATGTGGGTCCTATTCCCTTTGTTCTTACAGTTTTTATTTTCTGCTCCCTCATCTGTGAAGTTCTCTGAGCCTTAGATGTAGGAGTTGCAATGTATGTTGCAATGTTGCAAATGAGGCTAGAAACAAAAAAGTTTTTATGATTTATATTTGATCAGCTGTGGAACTTTAAAGTATTCACAGTTGCAAAAAGAATCTTCTTTGATGAGTGGTGAGAGCTACACTTGCATATAAATATAAATAAAGATTCTAGAATAAAGAAGATATTACATTGTTTTAGGAAAGCAGAAGTATTATGCTCTTCTCTAGTCTATGACGCTTCCAACAGTGTGTGCTTGGCTGTATTTGCAGTACCAGACATGGATTTCCTCCTCTTGGTGGTCCTAAGTCCATCTAGAGAGATGCTGATTACACTCAAGATAGAAATGCCACTACTGGATGATAGAAATCTTTTGCTGGGCCACTCATTGTTGTGGTTCATATGCTAGTCAGCTCAATTACTCCAAGTCCTGTGCCTTAAGAATAGTTATATGTGATGTCTTCAGAAATAGGTTCTTGCTTTCCAGTTCAGATAAGCAACTGATTATATAGAAATAGTATGTATTATATTATTTTGGGAGTCTCAAGGACTACCTTGACCAGAAATTCAATGGGAGGTTTCCCCTGCTTGACATTGAAATTTTTGTTGTATTGTCTTCAGGTATACACATACTTCAGGTAGAGACTTTTTTATGGAATTGAGTACTCCATAGTTTAGTGCATCTATGTTCATGATTGTAATATTTTTTGTCAATTTTTTCCTTTGATTAGAATGAAATAACCTTCATTATGTCTTCTGATTTCTAATTTTAAGTATACTTTGTCAGATATTACAATTTTGACACCTGCTTGGTTCTTGGGGCCATTGTTTTCCATCCTTTCACCCTGAGATAGTGTCTGTCCTTTATGGTGAGATGAATTTCTTGGAGAAAACAAAAAGATGGGTTTTCTTTCTTGATCTGTTGCACTAGTCTGTGTTTTTTGACAGGGGAGTTGAAGATGTTGATATTTAGTGTTATTATTGAAAGGTGTGTATTGGATACTGTCATTTTAATTTCTTTTTTGTGTTTCCATTGTTACACCTTTCTTGTTTTCTTTGTGTAGCCTCTTGGGTATACACACTCATTTCTTTGATCCTTTGTGTTGCTGTAAGGCTGGTTTGGATGACATTAACTCTTTCATGCTATTCATGTCATGAAAGATTTTCTGTTCCCCTTCGACCTTGATAGATAGTTTTGCTGGATAAAGTATTCAGAGTTGAAATCTATGGTTGTTTAGAACTGGGAATACTTTAGTCCGGATCCTCTGGTTTTCATAGTTTGCACTGAAAGTCTGCTGTAGTTCTGATGGGTTTTTCTTTATATGTAATGTTTTTTCTCAAGCAGCTCTCCATATGCTCTCTTTGTTCTGTACATTTAATGTTTTTACTATGATATGCTATGGAAAATTTCTGCTCTGGTCACATGCAGTTGATGTTCTATGTGCTTCTTAAATCTCCATATGCATATCTTTCATTAATTTAGGAAAGATTTCTTCTATAATCCTATTGAAGATCCGTTTAATTCCATTGGCCTGAGTTTCTTCTCCTTTCTGTATGCCCATAGCATAGATTTGACTATTTCATGTTGTCTCACATTTCCCGAGTAACCATTTCTGTTTTTTTTTTTTTTAGTTTTGCTTAGTCATTGCCTAAGGAGTCCAGATCTTCAACTTTATCCTCCAGTCTTGATTTTCTGTTTTTCATTTCATTCATTCAGCTTTTAAGGCTTTCTCCTGTTGTTTCTAATTGGTTTATTGAGTTTTTCAATCCTGTGTTCATTTCCATTTGAGTTTTCTTCACTATTTCTATCTCTTTAGCAAATTTTCTTTTCAAGTTATGAATTGTTTTTGATATTTCATTAAGCTGCATATTTGTATATTCATGGACTTGATCATAAATTTATGCCTTTCCTCTTTGAGTTCTTTGAACTGTTTGTCTATGTTTTTTTAAGTTCTTTGATCATGTTTATAAATCTTCTTTTAAATTCTGCAGGCTGGTGTTCTTCAGGATGGTTTTAATTGCCATGCATGCCTGTAGGACTAGTTGGTTTTGTTGGGGACACATTTTCTTGGTTTTTCATATTGTTAGTGGTTTGTATTTCCATTTGGGTATATGGATGTTCTTTGTTGGTTATGTGTCCAACAGGAACTTCTTCCTACTTTGGTTTAATTTAATTTTGATTCTGTTAATATTGCTTATGTAGCTTAGCTAATTTCTGTTCAAGTAAGTTGGTGAATATTTCAAGTTCTTGCTTCATATTGGATTGGTCTAAGTCCTAGATGAATGCCTTTATCTGCATGATCCAGATGCTGGGACGTTGGAGGTGGGGGGACCACCTAGGAAGGGATTTAGGGATCTATGGTAGGGTGTTTAGCTAGTCTGGGTTAGGAAGGTAGTCCAGGGATTTGAGGTGAAGGAATTGGAGAATTGGAGCCACTCTAGGTCCAAGATTGACAGAGGATGAGGTGGGGATGGGTGAGAGGAGTAGAGGAGAGACATACTGGGTGGGATCTGACTTCCCAGAATCCTGACTGGGAAGAAGGTCTATCTGCTTGATCCAGGGACTCAGAAGTTGGTGGTGGGGACACAGCCTGGACAGAGACTTAAGGTTTTATGGTAGGTTGTTTAGCTAATCTGGGTTAGGAAGTTAGTCTAGGATCTGATGTTAAGGAATTTGTATGTTGTTTTCTAATCCAACTAGTCTGTCTTTTTATTGGGGAATCGAGAATCCTAATATTGAGAGTTATTATTAAATAATGTTTATTAATTACAATTATGTTGGTGTTGCAGTATTGTTTTTTGACATCTTTTCATTGACTGTTCTAGAATTGTTTATGTATTTATTGTACACTATTAGATGGACTTAATTTTCTTATCAGAATAAAGTATTCCTCTGGTGTTTTCTGTAGAACTGGATTTGTGGACATAAATTCTTATTTTTAATTGAATTCTTCCAGTTTTCATACAATATAGTTTGAGTATTTAGAGCTCCTCCTTATTCCCACATTTCCCCACTGCTCCCACCAAATTTAATGTACAGCCTATAGAGCGCAATTTGTGTCCCTAAAGTTCTAAAATGTTGGTTCATTTGCTGGATACTCCAAGAGTCCCAACCCTTTAAACACTGTCTTTCCTCCTCACAGCAGCCATCAATTGCCAAAAGATTCTTAACTTGGGATTTCTTACCCAATTTCCTATGTCTATACTCAGATTGTTGTCCGGTTTGAGCTTGTATAGGACTTGTACATGCTTTCATTATCACTGTGAGTTCATATGTGTAACAACTAGCTGTCTGGAAGACTCTATTTCCTTCTAGTCCCCATCTGGCTTTTACAATCTTTCTGTCTCCTTTTCATCAATGATTCCTGAGCCTTGGGAGGCAGAGGTTTGAACAAAGTACCAAATTCAAGCATAAGTACTGTGCAACCTCGTGTTCTCTGCACATTGTATGTGTGTGACTTGCCATCTGCTGCATAAGTAAACTTCTCTGGTGAAAGTGGAGAGATGTTATCACCCTATGTATAGAGCTTGTATCAAAGATGTGTTCTTAGT
Source organism: Nannospalax galili (assembly GCF_000622305.1). Classification (NCBI taxonomy): domain Eukaryota; kingdom Metazoa; phylum Chordata; class Mammalia; order Rodentia; family Spalacidae; genus Nannospalax; species Nannospalax galili. Next base: position 115,053 of record NW_008337421.1, on the reverse strand, counting down.
GTGAAGTGTTTCACAGACATGTATTTTCCATTTGACCAATTCTGTAAGTCTGTATTAGTCTCCATGTGTTGCAAAAAGAAGTTTTTCTGAAGTGTGAAAGGTAATTATGTCTGTAATTATGAGGATGTACATTTAGGATAAAGTAAGAAATTACATTGGCCATTCTCCTTTTAGCATGGGCACCGGCCCATCTCTTCTCTTGTCACTCCAGAACTCTGGACCACTGCCTTGACCCAGACTCCACACTGCTTCCTGATCTTTGGCACCTACACCAACCCAATTCTTCAGTCTAGTCCCCTGGAGGCCTCAAAGCCTGGCCCCTCCCCCACCTCGCCTTTGCATACCTGAGACTAACCTTCATACCTGACTGTCCCACGCCCAGAGTGCTGGGGATTCTTGAGGCCTGCTTCCTTCCCTTCAAGGGCACTGGCCCACTTCTTTTCTTGGTGTCCCAGACCTCTAGACTACCCACTTGGGCCAGATTCACCACAGCTTCCTGACCCTTGGCTCTCATACCAACCCAATTCTTCAGTCTAGTTCCCTATAACCCTCACAGCTTGAGTGCAACCCCAAGTTACCTTTGCATACCTGAGACCAGTCTTCATCCCTGGCTGTCCCCAACCCCAATCTGCCTGGAATCCTTGAGACCAGTCTAATTCCCTGACTGCCTGAGAGTCCTGAATCCTACCCCTACCTAGCAAGCTTCCAAAATTTTACTGTGCCTGATGACTAGAGGGATCCAGACCATAAAAGGAATCCTGAGACCAAATGATTCTCACAAGACTTGGGCCTTGGTGGCAACTCCTGAGCAGCAGTACTAAGGCTATCTAGCCCCTCCAATATAAAATCAAAATAGAGAACATGAAGCCTAGACTAACCATCTTTTCATACCCAAGAAGTAAACAAAAAAGGCAGAGAAAGTTTACCAGCAGAAGCAGGCCTAAATTCAACAAAGGAAGGCTTGAGTCTCATCCAAAAATCAGAACATAAGAAATCCACATGCCAAAGTCATGGCAGAAAAATAATAGCATGAAAAACCCAAGTAATATGTCCCACCAAGTACCAAATGTCTTGTAGAGGAGTACAATGAGAACTCCCTAGAGATAACACAGGACATGGAATTCAAAAGAATAATTATAAACATGAAAAAAGAATTCAATGAATTTAAAGAACACACAAAGAAATCAAAGAACTGAAAGAAAATAGGGATAAACTGTGAGTGAATTCAGAAAAGAGTTAGAAATATTGAAGAATACTCAGGCTGAAATGAAGAAGGAAAAGAAAGACTCAATAAGCCAATTAGAAATGACAGGAGAAAGCCTCACCAATAGAATGAATGAAATGGAAAACAGAATATCAAGACTGGAAGATAAAGTTGACTAATTAGACAGCTCAAGCAAAGATTAAGAAAAATTTAAGAAAACATAGGAACGGGATATGGAGGAAATATGTGACACCATAAAAAGGCCAAATTTATGCATCATGGGCATAGAGGGATGGGAAGAATCTCTGGATAATGGTACGGAGCAGATCTTCAACAGGACTGTAGAAGAAAATTTCCCCAAATTAAAGAAAGAGATGCCCATACAAATACAAGAAGCACATAGACAGGACCAGAAAAGAATCTCTCCACGGCACATCATAGTAAAAACACTAAACATACAGAAAAAAGAGAGAAGACTGAAAGTTGCAAAAGAAAGACAGTAAGTTACATATAAAGGAAAACTCATCAGAATTACAGCTGACTTTTCAGTGCAAACTATGAAATCCAGAAGAGCCTGGACCAAGGTATTCCCAGTTCTAAATGACCTCAGATGCCAACTCAGAATGCTTAACCAGCCAAATGTCTATTATAGTTGAAGGGGAAAGAAAAATCTTCCATGACATAAATAGACTGAAATAATTCATGTCCACAAAACCAGCCCTTCAGAAAATTCTTGAAGCAATAGAGAGAGCTGAAGAAAGGAACACCTAATCCCCAGGGGTAACAGAAAGAAACTAAATGAAGGTATAACTGTGGAAACACAGTTGGGTGGAGAATGTAAACAGAAATCAAAATGACAGGAATCAATACACATCTTTCATTAATAACTTTAAATATCAATGGACTGAACTTCCCAGTCATAAGACACAGGCTATTTGAATGGATTAAGAAACAAAACCCATCTTTTTGTTCTCTGCAAGAAACTCATCTCACTTTCAAGGACAGGCACTGCCTTAAGGTGATAGGATGGAAAACAATATTCCAAGCAAATGGTACAAAGAAAAAAGCAGGAGTTGGAATTCTAATATCTGACAAAATAGATTTCAAACTAAAACTAATCAGAAGAGATAAAGAGGCCTTTTCATTCTGATCAAAGGAACAATTGGCCAAGAAGATATAACAATGTTTAATATATGTGCACCAAACTCTGGTTCACCCAACTGCATTAAAACAGTACTATAAGACTTTAAGATCCAGATTAACCCTGATTCATTAATAATAGGGGACTTCAAAGCGCTATTGTTTTTGTTAGACAGGTCAATAGGACAGAGAATAAACAGAGAGCCATCTGAATTAAATAATACTATAATCAAATGTACTTAACAGACATCTAATGAATATTCTACCCAAGCACTAAAGAGTATACTTTCTATTCAGAGCCCATGGAACTTTCTCCAAAATTGACCACATACTGGGGCACAAAACAAATCTCAACAAATACAAAAATATTGAAATAATTCCATGTTTTCTATCAGACCACAATGTAATAAAGCTTAAAATCAACACCAGAAGAAATCCTAGTAACTACATGAACACATAGAGATTAAACAACAGACTCTGAATGATGAATTGATCAAAGGGGAAATTAAGAAAGAAATAAAAGTATTCCTGGAGCTAAATGAAAAAGGCAATACAACACAATAAAACCTCTGGAAAGCAGTCATTAGAGGGAAGTTTATAGTTCTAGGTGCCTACATTAAAAAATCAGAGAGAGCACAAATAAATGACTTAACATTGCAACTCAAGACACTCGCAAAGCAACAATGAATGAAACCTAAACCTAGCAGACAGGAATAAATAACAAAAATCAGAGAAGAAATTAATGAAATAGAAACAAAGAAAATAATACAGTGAATCAAGGAATCCAAGAACTGTTTTTTTTGCAAAGATAAACAAGATTGACAGACCCTTAACCTAGTTAACCAAAAGAAAGAGCACCTCCAACTCAACAAAATCAGAGAAGAAAGGGGAAACATCACAACAGACACCAAAAAATCCAGAACATCATAAGGGAATACTTTAAAAACATATACACTAAGAACTTGGAAAACCTAAAAGAAATGGACTGGTATCTAAAATCATGGGAATTACCAAAACTAGACCAAGAAGACATCAACAGCTTAAACAGACCAATAACACATAAGGAAATTGAAACAGTAATACAAAACATCCAGGCTAAAAAATGTTTGGGACCAGATGGATTTGGATTTAAAGAAGATCTATATCCAATACTACCTCATTTATTCACAAAGACAGAAACAGAGGGAGAACTCCAAAACTCCTATGAATCCAGCATCACTCCAATACCCAAACCAAGTATAGTTACAACCCCAAAAGAATACCATATACCCATATCCTTAGTGGACATAGATGCAAATAATCAACAGAATACTTGGAAACCATATAAGACACATATCAAAAAGGTCATCCCTAATGATTGAGTCACCTTTGTTCCAGAGATACAGGGATGGTTCAATATCTGTAAGTCAATAAATGTCATAAATCATATAAATCAACTCAAAGACAAGAACCACATCGTCATCTCAATAGATGCAGAAAAGGCATCTATGAACATGCATTTATTTTCAAGTTCTAGAGGGAACTGGATTGAAGTGAACATACCTCAGCATAAATAAAGTTATATACAGCAAACCCACAGCCAACATCATTCTAAATGGAGGAAAACTGGAAGCATTCCTATTACAATCAGGAACCAGACAAGGCTGACAACTATCTCCACTCCTTTTTAATATAGTGCTTGAAACTTTTGCAAGAGCAATAAGACAAGAGAAGGAAATTAAAAGAATAATAATTGTAGAAGAAGAGGTCAAATTATCTCTTTTTGCAGACAACATGATATTATATCCACAAGACACCAAATATTCCACCAAAGAACTCCTAGAAGTGATTAACACTTTCAGTAAAGTGGAAGGTTATGAAATTAATCTACAAAAGTCTGTAGCCTTTCTACATACCAATAACAAGCAATCAGAGAAAGAGTACATGGAGACCCTTACTTTCACAATAGCCTCAAAAATAATAAAATAACATAAAATAAAATATCTCAGAATAAACCTGACCAAAGACATTAAAGATATATACAGTGAAATTTTTAAATCTTTAAAGAGACAGAGGAAGACACCAGAAGATGGAGGAACCTCCCATGTTCATGGATTGGAAGAATTAATATTGTGAAAACAACCATCCTACCTAATGTCATTTATAGATTCAATGCAATACCAATCAAAATCCTCATGATATTTTTCACAGAATTTTGATAAAAACATATGGAAGCACAAAAACACCTGGACAGTCAAAGGAACCCTGAGCACTAAGAGAAATGCTGGAGGGATTACGATCCTAGATTTTAAACTATATTACAGAGCTATAGTCATAAAAACCACATGGTGATGGCACAAAAATAGACCTGTAGATCAATGGAACAAAATTCAAGACCCAAATATGAGTACATGCAATTTCACCCACTTGATACTTGACAAAAGGGCCAAAAACATTCACTGAAGGAAAGACAACATCTTCATCAATTAGTTCTGGCAAAACTGGGACTTCAACTGTAAAAGAATGAGACTAGACCCATGTCTTTAACCTTGCACAAAAGTTGCTCCAAATGGATCAAGACCTAAATGTGAAACTTGAAACTCTGAAACTGTTAGAAGAAAACATTGGCAATAACTTACCATATATAGGTGTAGGAAAGTATTTTTCTAAACTGGACATCAATTTCTCAGGAAATAAGGTCAAGAATCAACAAATGATACCCCATTAAACTAAAAAGTTTCTGTACATCAAAAGGAGAGCCAACAAAGTGAAGAGAAAACCCACAGAATTGGAAAAAAACTTTGCCAGCATTATATATCTGACAGAAGATTAACATCCAGAGTATATAAAGAACTCAAAAAACAAAGAATTCAGAAAGCTAATAACCCAATTAAATGATGGGATAAGGAGCTGACCAGAGAGTCCTCAGAAGAAGAAATAACCATGGCTAAGAAGCCATGTGATATTTGACAAAGGGGCCAAGAACATTCACTGGAGAAAAGACAGCATCTTCATCTTACCCCGGTCAGACTGGCTAAGATCAAGAGAACAAATGATACCAGATGTTGGAGAGTATGTAGGGAAAGGGGAACACTCAACCACTGCTGGTGGGATTGCGAACTTGTGCAACCCATATGGAAAGCAGTGTGGAAAACCCTTAAAAAACTAAAAATGAACCTACCATTTAACCCAGTTATACCACTCTTTGGCATATACCCAAAGGACTCATCCTATTGTGGAGACACTTGTACACCCATGTTTGCTGCTGCTTCTTTCACAATAGCTAAGAGATGGAAGCAACCTAAGTGCCCCTCGACTGATGAGTGGATAATGAAAATGTGGTACATTTATTCAATGGAGTTCTACTCAGCTGTAAAGAAAGATGAAATCATGAAATATGCAGGTAAAAGGATAGAACTAGAAACTGTTATAATAAGTGAAGTAACACAGACTCAGGAAAACAAAAGATGTAAATTATCCCTCATATGTGGATCCTAGAACCAAATCATTATGAGGGTATATATTCAGACATAACTGTAGAAAGCAGGATAATGAAAAGGAACCAGGGAGGTAAAGGAAAAGAAAGAACCTGAGAGAGAACAGCAGGAAACAGGTGTTACTAAGGGATAATTAAATAATACGGAGTAATTTAAATGGGACAGGGGATGAAGAGTTATATAAGGAACATTGGGGATAAAAGGAATGAAGGAGCCAAGAGAGGTTGGACCATAGGTGACAGGCACTATCAAGGGAGAAATGGGGAAAATGGGGAAACCATGGTGAGAGAGGGAGAGAGAGAGAGAGAGAGAGAGAGAGAGAGAGAGAGAGAGAGAGAGAGAGAAAGAGGATAGATAAATAATGCCTAACTAATTTTACAAAAACAGAGGAAACCATATTAATACAACAAGCTACTGGGGAATTATACATCCATTATATCTACATGAGTCCCTGTGTATAGATAAAGGCTACATAACAAGAAACAGTGCCCAACAGGAGATACCGTCCTCTGCGTTGTTGGCCAGGGTGGTCCAAGAGACTCCTAAAATTCCTCATGTTATTGCCATAGCCCTTGATGGCCTCCCAGAACTTGAAGGTAAGACCCTACTGCCAAAGACAGAACATACTTCAGACACAGGATTTGAAGCTCCATCAGGCAGCAGAGGGCCAGGAACACAAAAGGTCACAAATGGCCCAAGTGTAGAGACCAAGAGTCTGCTGAATGATGGTCCTTGAACAGGACCCCTTTATTAACCTTTTCCAACCCAAGGCTCAGGGACCATTGCAGAAGAGGGGTTGGAAAGATTTTAAGAGCCAGGGAGTAGGTGCATGACCATATGGAAACAGAATCCGACAAGGTCCTGGGAACCTGCTCACATGACTGTGGTCATGGTATCAACATACACAAGTCCCATGCAAACTCAGGCAGACAATAACCCAGCATCGTACTGGGAAAATGAACAGCAGACCTCAATCTTATCTGAAGGAATGTTGGCAACTGATTGCTGCTAGATGAAGAAGAGCTGATCTTCCTAAAACAAGGGACTCTAGATAGGCTGACTAGACATGGTGGGCAGACTTGCCCTGGGGAATGTCTGGGGATACTGACAACCCAGTGGGCCTTAACAGGGATGACTGAGTATATGGGTTCCAGTGGTGTCAGGCCTATGGGAGGGTGCCAGTGGGAATGGGGGTATAAAGATGATTAAGATTGTTTGAGCTTTTCTGTATGAAATACACAAAAATCAATTTTTAATAGACTATTAAAAAAAGAAATTACATTGGTCTAGGGATATGGCAAAAGCAAGTTTTTCTGTAGGATATATGACCTCTCCAACCATGTGTATTTGTCTGTGCTTACAATACCATACATGAGTTCTCTCCCATTGAGTGGGCTTTAATTCCAATTATGAATTTGAGGATAACCCCCCAAATAAAAGTTCCACTACTACATCAATAGAGATTGCTGGACCAATTGTTGTTTATTGGGGTTTAAAGTGGGGCAGGACTATTGAAAGCTTCCAATTCTCTTCCAACTCAATTTCACAAAATTCTACATCAAAAGTATGGCCTGTATTCAATAATAAGGACTTCCCTTCAAGTTCTAGGAGGTAATCAAGGGTTATGGCAATAGCCTTTCTTTTTCTGACAGGCACTTGAACCACCATGGCCAATAATTCCAAGGGAAGTTTCTCCTGCCTGGTACTGTGTTTTCTGTTATATAGCCTTCAGCAATGTACATGCACTGGTATATTTATTATGTGTGATTTTCAGTAGGACTATGAACTAATAAAGTTCATTCTGGCTCCTTCTTGCCTTGATCCCCATGGTTCCTTTACACATCACTGACTCCTTCAGTTTTTATCAGGATTTTATTATTTCCAAGGATTTGTAGCCAATGAGAGAACGTACATCACTTGTTTTTCTGAGTCTGTTGCTTCACTTACTGTAACAGCTTCTAGTTCTAGAATTTACTTATAATTTCATGATTTCATTTTCCCTTACCACTGAGTAGAACTCCATTGTGTAAATATACCACACCTCCATTATCCATTGACCAGTTAAGTGACATGTAAGTTTGTTTCCATTTCTTAGCTGTTGTGAAAACACTAGCAACACACACCGCTGCACACGCACCTCTGTAGCAGGACGTGTCCGTTGGTTATATGCCGAGGAGTGATATGACTGAATCATATGGTAGGTTTATTTTCACTTTTTAAAGAATTCTCCATACTGATTTCCACAGTGGCATCACCAGTTTGTAAACCTACTAGTAGTGGATGTTGGTTTCCTTTTCCCCATATCCACAACAGCTTTTGAAGTCGCTGTCATTTGTTTTCTCGAGTTTAGCCATTCTGTCTGGCATTAGATGAAAGATTAAAGTAGTTTTGATTTGAATTTCCTTAATTAGTAAGGATGTTGAACACTTTTAAAGTACTTCCTAGCCATTGTTCTTTCTTCTTTTGAGAGCTCTCTGTTCAGATCCATAGTCCATTTTTAAATCGGGTCATTTAATATCTTCCTTGTTTTCTTAGTTCTTTGTGTATTCTCAATAGTAATCCTCTCTCAGATGAATAGCTGGTTAAGATTTTATCCTACTTTGTAGTACTCTTTCTACTTGACTGTTTCCTACACTGTAAGATTTTTAGTTTAATAAGTTCCTGTTTGTCATTTGTTGACTTTGACTTCTGAGCAAATGAAGCACACAGAAAGGTTACTGATTTTGTAGGCTGATTTTGTAACCTGAAGTTTTGCTGCAAGTGTAGATCATTTTGGAAGTTTTCTAGTGGGATTCTTGTACCTTTTATGGATAAAATATCATTGGCAAAAAGATAATTTTCCTTCTTCTTTTCCAATTCGTACCCCTGTATTTTTTTGTTTGTTTTATTGCTCCACCTAGAGTTTCAAACACTATATTGAAAAGTAGAGGGGATTATAAACAGCCTTGTCTTGTTCCTGATTTTAGTGGGAAAGCTTCAAGTTTTCTCCATTTAGAATGAAAGTGCCTGTAGGTTTGTTGTATATGGCCTTAATTTTGTTGAAATATGTTCCATCAGTCCAATTCCCTCTTGGACTTGTATCATGAAATCATGTTACATTTTGCCAAAGGCTTTTCTAGAGTTGACTGAAATGATGACCTTGTGATTTTTGTAAGTCCATTTATGTGACTTACTACATTTACTGACTTAAGTATTCATCCTGCATCTTTGAAATAAAGCCAACTTGATCAGGGTGAAATTTTTTGATGTATGTCTGTGTGCAACTTACAATTTTTTGGAGAGTTTTTTCATTTATGCTCATTAGTGATATGGGCCAGCACTGGTTCATGAACATGAGGAGGTAGAGGCTTGCTTCCAGGCCACTGGAGGCTTGCTCATGTGAGCCCGTGGAAGCAGTGGCATAATGCTTTTTCTTTTTTTCAGTTAACTGGGCTAAGCCTATCTTTTTATCTTTTGAAAGACCCAAATTTCAGATACATTGATTTTCTGAATTGTTTTCTTTGCTTCTATTTCATTCATGTGTACTCTGATTGTTATTTCTTTTTGTCTTCTAGGTGTTGGTTTGGTTTGTTCTTGCCTTTCCAGTTCTTTGGGTTGTACCATTAAGTCATTTATTAGATCTCTTTCTGATTTTATAAGGTAGGCACTTAGAGTTATGAAATTCCCTCTTAGGGCTGCTTTTAAGATGTCCCAGAGAAATTGTTATATTATGTTGTCATTTTCATTTATTTCCAGGAACACTTTTATTTTTTTCTTGATTTCTTTTTTGATCCATTCATCTTTCAGGAGTGTGTTATTTAATCTCCATGATATTGTGCAAGTACTAGAGGTTCTTATGTTGTTAATTTTAACCTTTGTTGTGTTGTGGTCTGGTGGAATGCATGGAATTACTTACATATTTTTGTATTTATTATGGTTTGGTTAGTCTCCTAGCATGGGTTCTATTTTAGAGAAACTTCTATTGGCTAAAGGCCACTACTTTTTGTTTACTCTTTGGTTTTTGTTTACTTTTTTGTGCTTGTGGTACTTGGATGGAATATTTGGTAGGTTTGCTTGGTACATTTGATGCATGATATTATTTAACTCAGATGTCTCTCTGATTATTCTTTGTCCAGTTGACTTGTCTATTGGAGATAGTAGGAAATTGAAGATACCTACTGTTAAGAGTGTTGGAGTTGGTCTGTGTCTTAAAGTATTGTAGTGCTGTTTTCCATCATTTTGCCCTAATGTTGTGCCTATCCTTCAAGATGAAATGAGTTTCTTGCAGAAAAATAAAAAGATGCATTTTGCTTCTTTGCCGGTACCAGCTGGCCTTAGATGAACAGCACCTGAAAGGGGGAGTGAGGATGAAAGAAAAACAAGAGACAGAGAAAGACACTTGGGAGGACTGTCAGTAGAGACTGCAGTCCCAGTTTATTTCAGCTCAGCCTTCTTACACAGCAGAACATCAGATAGCCACAGTTTGCTTAGCTGAATTAGCGTCAGCAGCTCTTTTTCCCCACCTTTATCTGAGGGTCAAGGAGTGGTCAAATACTTGTAGTGAATTCCACCAATTAACCATCTTCCCTAAATTATGAACACATTCCTCCTGACTTGACAGAACAATCCGGTACTTGTGTGTAAAACATAGAAACTCTTGAGTCAAGGTGAAAGTTCATAAAGTAAATAAGTAAGCCTGCCACAGCTAAATGGACATAATGGCTGTGCTTATACTAATAGCTCCCAACACTTCTTGATCCATTCAACTAGTCTGTGTCTTTACGAGAGTGGAAGCCACTGATATTTAAAGTTATTATTGAAAGACGTGTATTGTTACTGTCATTTTTATTTCTGTTTCTGTTCTTGGTCCTATTTTGTGTTTCCACACTGCCATTTTATTTCGCTGTCTGCTTGGGAATGGTCGTTCTTCTCTTCAGTTCTTTCTATTGCTTGGAGTATTCTCTATTAGGACTTCCCTGGTGAACAGGTATTCTTTCTGCCTACTTGTTTCATGAAAGATTTTTCTTTTCCCTTCAACTGTGATAGTTTTTCTGGGTGAAGTACTCTCAGTTGGTGTTTTTCATTATTTAGAACCTGAAATACTTTTGCTCCAGGCTCCTCAGGCTTTCATAGTTTGTATTGAAAATTCTGCTGTAAGTCTGATGGGATGTTCTTTGTATAACTTTTTTTCTCTTGCAGCATTCAGTATTCACCCATTCCTTCCTCATAAATTCCTTTCTTATTCCTCAACTACTTTCTCTTTGCAATTTTATTTGACCTGTTTTTTTAATACTCACTGTGTCCATTTAGTGTTGCTGGCATATGCATGGGTGTAGGACCATATATTGGAGCATGAGTGGCTTCTCAGGGACCACTTTCCTAAAAAACTTGACTGTCTCTCCTCCAGTCACTGTCGTTTGCCAGTAGCTCCTCATATAGGAGTGGGACTTCATTAGATCCCCCAGCCCCATCCCACCTGGAATTTTGATGGGTGAGATCTTGTGTAAGCCTTGTTCATGTGGTGCCAGAAGCTGTGAGTTCATGTGTACAACTGCAATGTCTGTCACAGTCTCCTTTTCTCTGAAAACTGATCAGTTACGGGCCCTTGTCTTAATTGCCATCTATGGCAAAAAGAAGTTTCTTTGATGAGAGTTGAGAGATTAACTAATCTATGGGTATAAAGATAACAATTTAGGGGACAGTTTATTACTATATCTATTTAGCAGAATAACACTATGAGTTTCTCACCTAGGGTCTGTGATCTAGTCAGCTTTTGGCCCAATTAATGGTACCAGGAACAGATTGTACCATGTGGAATGGGCATTAAATAAATTTCTTAACCATTATTATAAAAGATATAACTACACATCCTTTATGTTTACACTGTCATTTTATGCATGTGTTTCCCCCTTTGGTTTTCCTTTTATTTGTTGAAAAAAATCACTTTGAATTTTGTACATTTCATACAATCCATTTTGATTAGATTTAGTGCCCTTCACCTATCTGCACACCCCAATAGACCACTATTGCCTAATTTTGTGCATTCTGTATTATATGTTAAAGACTTTTGAGTCAAGTTAGTGTCCCCACATGTCCCTCAGTGTGAGTTCATCCACTGCAATCTGGTCAACCTATCTAGCATGACTCCCTTAAAGAATACCAACTCTCCCTTATCCAGCAATATCAGTTGACAACAGATCCTCAGTTAGGTTGAGGGTTCTTACCAATTTTCCCAGTTCTATGCTGGATTTTAGTCTAGTTTCAGTTAACATGGTTGTGGCACATGCTGTCGTCATTGCTGTAAGTTCATGTAAGCAAGTTCCCAGGCACTTGGAAAACTGTTTCCTTGTGGTCATGTGCCACCTCTGGCTCTTAAAGTCTTTCAGCACCCTCTCCCACAATGATCCCTGAGCCCTGGATGGTAGTGGTTTACTATAAGTGATCTATCCAGGAACATGCACTCTACAGTTTCTTATCTTATATTTTGACCAGATGTAGATTTCTGTGTTAATCACCATGATAAACCTTTACTGGTGGGAGTTAAGATGTGCAATAACATTAACTCTGTCTTCTGTCCTTCTATGTTCTATGAGTCTTCGGTGTAGGGGTTGAATAGTAGATGGGTCACATAGGACTAGGCATCTCACACACACTAATTCTTTGCTTTTGGTCAGTTGTGGAACTCTGTAATAATATCCATGTATTTAAAAAAGACACTTCTTTGATAAGTGATGAGAAGTATACTTGTCTGTAAATACAAGTATATAGCATATAGTAGGAAGTTACATTTGTCTAGGGATGTGACAGAACTATGTTTTCTGCAGGAATTATGACTTCTCCAGTTATGTGTTTGTGGCTTTGTTTCGAGCACCATAAAAAAGTACTCTCTGTTGGATTCCGCTTCACTATATTGATTTTCCTTGTTGTACACAGGCTTTTGATTTAATGAAGTCCCATTTGTTGATAGTTGATTTTAAAATCTGAGAGATGGATGTACTATTTAAAAGTCCTTTCTTGCACCTATATCTTGAAGGGTACTGATGATATTTTTCTTCTAACAGTTTCTTTGATCCAGTTGCATTTGACCTTTGTGTAATGTGATCAACATGGCTCAAATTTCATTCTTCTAAATGAGATCAGTTTTGACATCACCATTTGTTGAAGAAATCGTCTCTCTTCCAGTGTGTGCTTTTGGCCCTCTGTTATATATTAGGTGGCTGAAAATGTGTCCATTCATGTTTGGGTCTTCTATTTTGTTCTATTGATCTACATGACAGCCTTTGTCAATGTCATGCTGTTTTTATTACTACAGCTCTGTAGCATAGTTTGAATTATTATATGACAATCTCCCCAGCATTGTGCTTTGTAGTCAGGATTGCTTTGGCTTTCTGTGTTTTTTGTGGTTCTATACAGTTTTAGGATTTCTTTTTCTGTTTCTATGAAAAATTTCAGGGTGATTTTGATCAGGATTGCATTGTTGAATCTATGAACTACTTTTGGTACTATAGTCATTTTCACAATATTAATTCTACCAGTCCATGAACTTGGTAGGTCCTTCCATTTCCTTGTGTCTTCCTCACTTTGTTTCTTCAAAGATTTAAAGTTTTCACTAATGAGGTCTTTAACATCTTTAAGTTTATTACCAGCTGTTTTTAAGCTACTGTGAATGGGTTCTTAGACTACCGATTTTTGTAAATTTATTTTATATCCTGCCACATTGCTGAAAGTGTTGATAATTTCTTGAAGTTTACTGGTAGAAAATTTTGGATTTCATGTATAATATATCATCTATAAATATAAGAACCCGTAATTTGCACACTTGTCTAGGGATGTGACAGTCAAAGTTTGCTCTAAGATCTGTGACCTCTCCTGCCATGTGTATTTGACTAGGTTTATAGTACAACACATGAGTTCCTGCCCATTAAGAGGACTCTATATCAGCTATCTGTAGATTAACCCCAAAATAAAATTTCCATTACTACCCCAATATAGTTTCCTTTCCTAGTCCTTGTTATGGTTATTAGGCCACAAAGCTGGAATTGAACCACTGATTGATGTTCTCTGTTATCAGCTTGCATAGTGTTTTCAAAATCCATAAGAGTTAGACTTTAGGGAAGTAGCTTGAAGGTCAGTTTCAACTCTGCTGCTCCAAGTCCTGAATCTGAAGTATGTCTTGTCTTCAGCAATAGGGTCTTAACTTCAAGTTCCGAAAGGCAATCAAGGACTGTGGAAATAGCCTAGCCTGTGTAATTTTGGAGTCTCTTGGTCTACTCTGGCCAACAACTCGAAGTCAGGTTTTTCCTGTCTGGCACTGTTTCTTGTTACATACTTTTCAGCTATATACAGGGACTCATATAGAGATACTGTGTGTGTAATTTTTCAGCAGGTTTTTGAACTAATATGTTTCCTTCCGTTTTTTTTATACCAGCTAGGCATTATTTATCTCTCCTCTCTCTCCCCTTATCTAACTCTCCTCCACCCCCAGTTAATGCACCCTTATTTTCCTCATTTCATCCTTGATAGTACCTGTCTCCTTCTTCTCCTTTGCCCCATAGCTCTGTGTATGATCTTCTCTCCTTGCTCCCATTTAAAATTGAAGTCAAAACTCCTGCCCCTTATTTCTTTTTTGAGAACTCTCTATTTGGACCGATATCCCATCTTTTAATTGGACAATTTGTTTTCTTCTTTATTGGGTTTTTTAGTTCTTTTTATTTTCTGGATGATAACTTTACCCATTTCCCCCTTGGAAATGCATGTCTCCAACTGTTCTCTCTAATGCTCTGTCTTTCCCTGCACTTCCCTGGTTCCTTTCCATTTTCCAGGCTCTTGAAGTAACACCAAGATATATACAGATATATATGTATTTGGGGCTACTAAGATCCACGTATGAAGGAGAACATACATCATTTGTTTTGTTGAGTCTGTATTACTTCACTGAATATAACAGGTTCTAGTTCCATTCATTTACCTCCAGATTTCATGATTTTGCCTTTCTTAACTGCTGACTAAAACTCCATTGTGTAAATGTACCACATTTTCATTATTCAATAATCAGTTGAAGGCTGTTAAGGATGCTTCCAGTTATTAGCTATTGTGAAAAGAGCAACAACAAATTTGGAAGTACGAGTATCTCTGCAGTCACATTTTTCTTCTTGTACTACCAAGGAGTGATATAACTGGTCACATGGTAGGTGTATTTTTAGATTTAAGTTTTTTTTTTTTATTTTTATTGCATGAGTATGAGTGTATTGTCTGCATGTATGTAAGTGCACACATGTTTTGCAATGCCCATGGAGGCCAGAAGAGAGCATTGGATTCCCCGGGAACTGGAGTTATGGATGGTTGTTAGCCACCATGTGTATCCTGGGAATAGAACCCAGTTCCTGCATGAAAAGCCACTCTTCTTAACCAGTGACCCATCTCTTCAGCCCCTCATTTTTAGATTTTTAAGAGTTGTCCACAATGCTTTCCAAACTGGTTGCACAAGTTTGCCGTCTCACCAACAGTGGATGAGCTATCCCCTTTCCCCATATCATCTCCAGCATTTGATATTATTTGTTCTCTTGATCTTAGCCAGTCTGAATAGGGTAAGATGAAATCTTAAAGTAGTTTTAATTTGCATTTCTCTAATTACCAAGGATGTTGAACACTTTTTATGGTATTTCTCAGCCATCTTTATTTCTTCTTTTTAAAATTTATTTATTATTTTCATTTTATGTATATGAGTGTATTGCCTGCATGTATCTAAGTGAACCTCTGTTGTGCAAAGCCATTGAAAGTCAGAAGAGGGCATCACATTATCAGGAACTGGACTTACAGAATGTTCTTGGCAACCATGTGGGTCCTGTGACCTGAATATGGGTTCTCTGCAACAACATCCAGTGCTTTTAACCTCTGAGCCTTATTTTCTGACCCTTATATCTTCTTTTGAGAACTCTCTGTTTGGATCTGTAGCTCAACTTTTTTTTTCTTTTTTGGTCTTTTTGAGACAAGGTCTCTCTGTAGCCCCAGCTGTCCTGGAACTCACTATGCAGACCAGGCTGGCCTTGAACTCACAGAGATCCACCTGCCTCTGCCTCCTGAGTGCTGGGATTAAAGGCATTTGCCACCACACCTGCATCACAGCCCATCTTTTAACTGGGTCATTTCTTTTCTTGATCCATTGTTTTTTGAGTTCTTTATATATTCTGGATGTTAAGCCTCTGTTAAACGTGTTGGTGGTGAAGATTTTCTTCCACCTTCTGTTTTTTCTCTTTACTTCCTTGGTTGCTTCTTTTGTTGTACAGAGATTTTTAGTTTAATGAGATCTCACTTGTTGATTATTGACCTTTATTCCTGAGCAACTGATGTCTGATTTAGAAAGTCTTTTCCTACAGCTATAGCTTGTAGGGCACTGCCTATGTTTTTTCTAACATTTTCAGAGTTTCAGGATTCACACTGAGGTCTTTGATCCATTTGGTGTTCCTTTTGTGCAAAGTGAAAGATAAGGGTCTAGTTTAATTCCTCTACAGGTGGAGATCGAGTTTCATCAGCACCATTTGTTAAAGATATATTTCAATAAGATGTTACTCCAGTGTATTTCCTTGGCAATTTTGTCAAATATCAGGTGGCTGAAATTGCATGTGTTCATGTTTTGGTCTTCAATTATGTTGTCTTGATCTATATGGCTGTTTTGTGCCAGTACCGTCCTGTTTTTATAACTACTGTGCTGTAGTTTGAGATCTGGGACTGTATTCCCCCAGGAATTTTTCTTACTGTTCAGGATTTCTTTGAAAATCTGGGGTCCTTTGTGATTCCATATAAATTTTAGGATTTTTTTTCTAATTCTGTGAATAATGTCATGGGGATTTTGATTGAGATTACATTGATTCTATGTATTGCTTTTGGTAGGATGGTCATTTTCACAATATTAATTATTCCAATCCGTGAGCTTGGGAGGTCCTTCCATTTCCTAGTGTCTTTTTAAATCTCTTTCTTCGAAGATTTAAAATTTTTATTGTGGAGATTTCTAGTATCTTCAGTCAAGTTTATTCCTAGGTATTTTATTTTTTGAGATTATTGTGAATGGGTGGGTTATTGACTTCCATATACTGAACCATCATCACCGCATCTCTGTAATAAAGCTGAATGATCATCATGGATGATCTTTTTCATGTATCTCTATGCAGTTTGTGAATATTTTCTTATTTTGCCTCTATATTCATTATGAATATGGGTCTACAGTCATTTTTGTTGTTGTCATTGTTGTGTCTTTACTTTGTTTTGCTATTAGAGTAATGTTGTCTTCAGAGTAGGATTTTGTGAGTTCTCCTTTAGTTTCTAATTTTTGAATAATTTAAATAGAGTTGGTTGTAGACCATTGAAGATCTCATAAAATTCAGCTTTGAATCCATTTGTGCCAGACTTTTTAAAATTGGGGAGCTTTGTATTACTGTCTCAAATTCTTTATGTGTTATGCGTCATTTATATTGTTGATCTCTTCTTGGATTCGACTTTGGTGGTCTCATTAAATTTAGGAATTTTCCTGTCAACTTTAGATTTTCTAATACAGTCACAGAAATTCAATAAAAAAATTTTAAGTAGTATTTGAATACTATTCATGATAATTGTCAAAAATTTAATTATTTTGATGATTTCTTCTCTTATTACCCACACAGTTGTTGATATAATTTGTTAGCACCTTTATAGTTGGCTAATATTTTGTGTACAATATAATACCATTTGTGAATGTAGAAAATTTTATTTATGAATTGTGGACTTTTATATGCTTTACCTTCTTAATTGCTCTGTTTACAGCTTCAGTAAAATTTCTAAGCCACAGCAGCAACAATAACAACAAACTCTGAGAGAGAAGCTGATTATGATGGGGGGGTAAATTAGTCTAATTTTTCTAAAGAGTCTATGATGTGCACCACCTTTCCACAGTGAACCATGGGTGTAAAGTAAGTTCTTAATCAATATGATGTTTGTATTTAGGTAAACAAGAATTGCTCTAATTCTTCCTGATACGCATTCCTGTTTGTTAATTAACAATGAAGGTGTCATAGGGATATATTTCTCTGAATCTCTAGACACTTTCCACAGTCCTGTAACCTGTACATATTGGAGAAAGAAGCATGTCTTTGTGTGGACTGTGTTCCTTAGCAAAATTGCTACATATATGGTATATAAATATCATATGTATACAGATGCAATAAAAAGTTTTTAAAAACAATGTTCCAATACATAAAGCATGTATTAATATTGAAATATTGATGTAATTATTTCAGAAAGGATTAGGTTATAAATAACATACACCATAATTTTTCTGTAAAGAAATCAGCAATACAGAAACTATTGCTATGCATTGCTAATTCAGTTTTAACACATAAGGTAAAAGTAGAGAGAAAAAAATGCAAAATATATATGGAAAAAGCAAATAAAGAACAAGATGCCCTTTGAGCAGAGCCAGCCTTCAACGTCTTTGCTCTTGGTTTACTTGGACCTGGGGAAATGCAATTAAAGACTAGCTATAAGAATTTGAGCTGGATAGGAACTCCCCAGAGTGGGACAAAAACGTATATCTGGTTAGGAAGAACAGAAAGTACTATTTTAATAGTTGGTAGCAGTTGTTCTATGTTTCAGTCTTTTATTGTCAATACTGTCAGGTGATATCGATCCTGTATAAAATTGCAACCGTGAATTCTCAATTCATTATTTTATCCATATGCCTTAATCTTCTGCTATTATACATGAAAAATAATTCATGGACAGTAATGTGTGGAATTTTAAAAAGCCCGTGTGAAGCAAGCACACTGATCAGACTACACGTGTTTCTCTCAACCTTAAAGAATATTTTCATATTTATAATTAAATATTAGTTTTGTTCATTCTTGGATTTGATTTAAACATGATCTCTCTAGTCTTTTGTTTAAGTCTTTTTGAGACAGGGTCTCCCTATAGCCCCAGCTGTCCTGGAACTCACTATGTAGACCAGGCTGGCCTTGAACTCGTAGAGATCCGCCTGCCTCTGCCTCCCAAGTGCTGGGATTAAAGACGTGCACCACCATGCCAGGTGATCTCCCTGTTTTTATTTCTGTGTCTTGTGATTTACAGACTTTTGTGCAGGTGTCTCTGTGTTCTCCATGTACTAGTTTCATTTAGTTTGCTGGGTCTTTCTTCACTGTTTTAATGTGTTTCAATCCCATTTTGGTGGCTACTTGGCAGAATGTCCCCACTAACACAGCTAGCACTGGGAGAGTCCTGTGAAAGTAAGTAAGAAATATAATTTGTGTCAAGGTCACTCACCAATATGGTCAGAATCTAGGACTTGTGTTCAAGTGGGGGATGGGTAGAGCCCTGGGAGAAGACAGATGCCTTATAGATATGGATTTTATAAGTGGTAAGCTAGGAAGAAGTTCTTGGGAAAAGCATATTACTGATGTTGAAAAATTCAGCCATTTTAAAGATAAAGGAGAGGGAATCCTACAATTACTTGTTATTAAGTTGTACTGACTACCTCAGAGGAATCCTGACGAATTAAAGTTTTACTTAAAAGTCTCAGGAAATATTCAAGACACTTATCTTCTGTTGTGAGGGAATACATGTATAGTGGTAGCAAACTGAATTTGTAGTAGAGTTGCATGATTTCAGAAAGACGTCAGTGCTTAACCAAGACATCTACTTCATGTTTATGCTGGAGCAGAGGCCTAGAATAAAAATAAATATAACATGTACTGAAGCATGCGTTTGGCTCTGATAAAACGCTTTCCTTAATGCAGTTAGAAAGTCTTCCTGTGCAAAGAAGATTCTGAGACTTGTTATCTGCCAGAACATTGTGGCATTGTTGTCTTGGACCTATGTGCTCTCCAGAATAACTAAAGTCCCAGCCAACAACTTGCTTGGTGGGGTAAGAGAGCAAGTAGAGAACACAACTGAAGCAGTTAGAGGAAATGGGTTTCATGCACTCCATTGGGAGTTTCCCTGAACTACATGTTTTGAACCATCTTGTTGAAGTAGAATTAGTATACCACATGACTCACTACATATGTATATAACTAGGTAGTGGTTAGTGTTTTCACAAAGTTGTGGGACAATGCATGTTACTTTAACTTTGGGATTATTTTCATCATCTCTAAAAGAAAATCCATCGATTTACCAGACATGCTTCATGTGCTTTATATATACAGTGAAATTTTATTTGGAGTCAAGAATTGACAGAGGTTGCCACATGGTTGAATCCTGAAGATGATATAAAGTAAGCCACAAGGACAGCATCTTCCGCCCAACCCAGCATACCTAGACAATATTTTATAACTTGTCTACTTTAAAAAATTTTCTATTCTGGACATTGTGTAACCATATAATCACAAAATGCATGATACTTTGCTACTTACTTGTTTTGCTTCACATGAAATATTTTATACATGTTTTATCAGGTATCAATACTTTACTTATTTTATTATCAAATAATATTTAATTGTATGGATCTCCTATAGTTTGCTTATTCATTCCTGATGTAGTGAACTTTTTATTTAACACTAAGCTGCATTTTGGTTTGTAGGTGTTCGTGCACAAGTCTTTGTATTATTTTTATTTTAGACAGTTTTCATAATGCTGTGTCTCAATGTTTGATTTATCTCTATATTTCACTCAATCTTTCTCATCTAATATCGCTTAATATATTCTCTCTCTCTGTGTGTGTTGCATACATGTGGTGCTTGTATGTGAGTATGCAGCTATGCATGTCTATGTGCATTCATGCCCATCCCAGAATAGGATATTTGGTGTCTTCCTCTATGATTCTCCTTCTATTTGCATTGTCAGGCACTCTAACTGAACTAGATACTTGCAGTTTTAGCTAGCCTGGTTAGATGAGGGAACTGCAGGTGTATATATTCCTGTCTCTGCCACTCAACACTGAAGCTACAGAAACAAACAGTGTGACTTCATATGTGTGTGTTTTGAATTCAAACTCATGTCCTCAAGCTTGTTTTATAAGCATTCTTATCCATCTCTACATCTTCCTGAAGTTTTATTAGTTTTAATTATGCTACAGAGTATGTTTTTTTCTTTTTAAATTACTCATTGTTAGTATTAGGAACAATTATTTATATTGATCGATGTCTTGACACTTTACTGATTTTATTATCAGTCATGAGTTTTCATAATGGATTCCTCAGAATTTTCTATTCTCTAAATCAAATAGGTACAAATTTCCCAAAATTTATCCCTTTTTATATTTTCCTTATATTTTATGTAAGCCACTTTCTTGAGCCTGCAATAAAATGAGTTCTTATGAT
The DNA here is from genome assembly GCF_000622305.1 of Nannospalax galili. NCBI lineage: Eukaryota > Metazoa > Chordata > Mammalia > Rodentia > Spalacidae > Nannospalax > Nannospalax galili. The sequence goes on along the minus strand of NW_008337421.1, from coordinate 93,973 downwards.
ATTCATTGCAATTTATTACATATACAGATAGTAAGAGATGACAATAGCCATCTATTAACAGGTTCATTATTTCACATAGGTAATCATACATGAAAATCATAATTTTGGGGTGAATTTGGTATCCATCAAGTCTAATCACTTAGAAAATATCTACTATATTCAGTACTGTTAACTGTAATCCTGTTATTGTTCTTTACATCTCTAGAATTATTTATATTATGTAGTATAATATTTTG
>NW_008337421.1:61340-93512 GCF_000622305.1 Nannospalax galili | reverse complement strand
ATACAAAAGTTCTTAATCAAATTTTGAACCCATCCCTCATCCACATCCCCACCCCTCCCTGGATGGACCTCTTGAATTCCACAATACATATTAAGACCTATCCAGTCAAACTTTGTACCCAGATGCCTGGGTACAAGTTCATCCACTAGAGTCTAGTCAGCCTATCTAGAAATCACAGAGAGTTATTATCTCCCTCTCCAGTAATAATCAGTCTTCAACAGTTTCTAGCACTAGCCTGCCTCCTATTTCCTCTTCTCCACTCTGATCCCTTGTCTGATTGAGTTGGCGTGTGTCTTGTGCTCAGTCCACCATTGCTTCAACTTCACATGTACAAGTTTCCATTGGCCTAAAAGCCTCTGCTTTCTTATGTTCGTGGACCAATCCTGGCTCTTACACCCTTTCCTTCTCTTCTTCCACAATGATCTCTGAACCATGGGTAGGTGAGGTTTAGCATAGGAGTCCTGTCCAAGCGCACACCTGCAGTTTCATATTCTCAAAATCTTGACTGTTGTGGCCTTCTCTGTGAATCACACTCTGTTTTCTGTGAAAGCTTCACTGATGAGAGCTGAAGGCTGCATTAGTTTTCTCTCTACCCCCTGTTCTTCGATGTTCCATGAGCCTTAGGTATAGGGTATCCACTGTAGATATGCCCCCTAGGACTGGGCGTCTCTCATATGTATACTCTGTATGTAACCAGTTGTGGAACTCTGCGGTAGTCTCCATGTGTTCCATAAAGAAGCTTTTCTGATGAGTGGTGTACTGTATAACTGACTGTAGATATAAGGATCCATATTTAGGATATGGTAAGAATTTTCATTTTTCTAGAGATGTGACAGAGACTGGGTTTTCTTTAGGATCTATGACCTCTCCAGCCATGTGTATTTGGCTGTGTTTATAGTGCCACTCATGAGTTCACTTCCACTGAGAAGGCTGTAAGTGCAATTAGACAGCAATGATTAGCCCCCAGGTAACAGTGCCACTACTACACCAATGGAAGTAGTTTGCTGTGCCCGCAATTGTGGTTATTACGCTTTAGGGCTGGGTTAGACCATTGTTTGATTTTCTCCATTAGCAGATTGCATAGCATCCTCTAGAACTATGAGAGTTAAACTTCAGGTAGAAGGATTCCAGGTCAACTCCTGCTAAATTATTTCAAGTCCTGTGTCTGAAATATGTTCTGTCTTCAGCAATAGGGTTTTATCTTCTGGTTCTGGGAGATAGCCAAGGGTTCCAGCAATAGCCTGGGAATCTCTTGGACTACTCTGACCAATCAGTCAAAGAGAGGTCTCACCTGTCTAGCACAGTCTTTTTTGCCATACAGCCCCCAGGTATATACACACACTAACGTTCAGACCCTGTATGTGTATTTCTCAGGGTGTTTTGGAGCCAAAGCAGTCTTTTTTTGCCAACACAGTCTTTTTGGGGCCAACACAATCTTTTTTGCCATACATTCCCCAGGTAACACACACTAATGTTCAGACCCTGTATGTGTATTTCGTAGTTTGTTTTGGAGCCAACACATTTCTCTCTGGCTTCCCATACCACCCATGATCCATCCATCTCTCATCTCTCTTCCCCTGTATCAGTCTCCTTACTACTGCCCCCATCCAAGTGACACCATTATCCCCACCCTCCTCTCACTAACACCTGTCTCCCATCATCCCCCCCACATTCCCTTCTCCCCCACCACTATGGACCCATACATGCCCCTCCCTGTTCTCCTCCCTGCTGAACACTTCCGTTTTTCCCACCTCCCTCCTAGTAACACCTGTTCCCTACAATTCCCCTCTTTCAGGATCTTTCCCTTTACACCTGTGTTTCCTTTCCATTTTCCTGGCCCCTGCTGTTGCATCAGGACCCTCACATATAAGCGACTAGTGCCGTGATCTGCAGATGAGCGAGAACATATGGTACTTGCTTTTCCAAGTCTTATGCTGCTTCACTTAGTATAATGATACATATTTCCATCCATTTGCCTGCAAATTTCATCTTCTCTTACTGCCGAGTAGAAGTTCATTCCTTTAAGACACCACATTTTCATTATCAATTAGTCATTTGAGGGACATTAAGTTGCTTCCATTTCTTAACTATTGCAAAGAGAACAGCAACAAACATGGATATATGCAATTCTCTATAGTAGATTGAGTACTTTGGATATATTCCAAGGAGTGGAATAAATGGATCATATGATCGGTTCATGTCTAGCTTTTTGAGGGTTCTCTATGCTAATTTTCATAGTGATTGCACAAATTTGCATTCCCACCAGCAGTAAATGAGCATTCCCCTTCCTGCACATCGTTGCCAGCATTTGTTATCTTTTGCTCTCTTGATCTCAGCCAGTCTGACTGGTATAAAATGGAATCTTAAAGTACATTTGAAGAATTAATATTGTGAAAATGAACATCCTACCAAAAACAACCTATAGATTCAATAGAATGCCAATCAAAATACCCATGATATTCTTCACAGAACTAGAAAAAACACACTAAAATTCATATGGAATTACAACAGACCCCAGATATCAAAAGCAAACTTGGGCAAAAAGAACAATGCTGGGGGAATCACCAAACCAGAGCTCAGATTATATTACAGAGCTATAGTCATAAAAACAGCATGGTACTGGCTCTAAGATAGACAGATAATTCAATGGATTACAATAGCACATCCATACATGAGTACATACCAGTTTAGCCACCTGATACTTGAAAAAGGTGCCAAGAACACACAGTGGAGGAAAGACAGCAGCACCAGTAAATGGTGCTGACAAGTTGGATCTCTACCTGGAGAAGAATTAAATTGGACCCTTATATTTCACCGTACACCAAAGTTAATTCTAAATGGGTCAAAGACCTCAATATAAAACATGAAACTCTGAAACTACTAGAAGAAAACATAGGTAGGACTTTCTAAATCTGACATCAGCTCCTAATGAAACAAGGTCAACAATCAGTAAGTGGGACCACAGTAGTCCCATTTAATTTAGTTTAAACTAAAATTCAACAAGGAAGTGAGGAGGAAACCCCCTGAGCGCTACACATCCAACAGAGGAGTGTTAGTGTCCAGAATATACAAAGAAATAAGAAAACAAAGAAACAAGAAAATAAATGACCTAATAAAAAGAAGGGCCATGGATCTGAAAAAGAGTCCTCAAAGAAATAAAAATGTCTAAGAAGCACCTTAAAGTGCTCAATATCCTTAGTAATTATAGAAGTGTAGATAAAAAGCACTAAGATTCCATCTTATCCCAGTCAAACTGGCAAAGATCAAGAGAACAAAGGACACAAAATACTAGCAAAGATGTGGAGAAAGGGGACCAATTATTCAGTGCTGGTCTGAACGCAAACTTGTGCAACCATTATGGAAAGCAGTATGGAGAGCTGTTAAAAAACTGAAAGTGAATCTACCATAAGATCAGGTAATACCACTCCTTGCCATACACCAAAAGGACTCATCCTACTGTAGAGATCCCTGTACAGCCATGTTTGTTGCTTCTCTCTTCACGATAGCTAAGAAATGGAAACAACCTGAATGTCTCTCAGCTGATGAATGGATAATGAATATGTGGTACATTTGCAAAATGGAGTTCTACTCAGCAGTAAGAAAAGATGAAATCATGAAATGTTCATGTTAATGGATAGAACTAGACATTTTACTAAGTGAAGTAACACAAACTCAGAAGAGCAAGTGATATATGTTCTTCTTCATTTGTGGATTGTTGCTCCAGACCCTTATATGTGAAAAAAAATATATATATATATATCCTGATGTAATAGCCAGAGCCAGAAAAATTGAAAGGAAACATGGAGATAATGGGAAAGAAAGAGCCACAAAGTCAGGGTACTAGGGAACAAGTGTTACCAGGGGTGGTAGGTAGGAAAAGGGAGAGTGTTCAACAGAGAGAAGAGTAAGGGACATGCAGGATTCCAAGGTTGAGAGGGAGGAGGGAACTCAGGAGAGGGCAGATGGTAGGAGGCGGGTGTTATTGGGGGGAGGGTGGAGATAATGGGGGTGCTTGAACTGGAGGTGGAGGATAGATGAATGGAGCTTGGATGGTGTGGGAAGCCAGAGGGAAATGTGTTGGCTTGGGAAACGCCTGAGAAATATGAATATAGTGTATGAACATTAGTGTATATGTATACCTGGGTGATGTATGGCAAAACACACAGTGCCAGACAGGAGAGACGGCCATTGAGTGATTGGTCAGAGTAGTCCAAGACAGTCCCAAAACAACACAGATTGTTGCTGGAGTCCGTGGTTATCTCCCAGGACCTGAAGGTAAGACCCTATTGCTGAAGACAGGACATATTTCAGACATAGGACTTGGAGGAATTTAGCAGGAACTGACCTGGAATCCTTTTACCTGAAGTTTAACTCTCATAGTTCTAGAGGATTCTATGCAAACTGCTAAGGGAGAAAATCAATCAGTATTCAAACCTAGCCCTTAAGAGTAATAACTAGAACAAGTAGCACAGCAAGCTACCTGTATTGGTACAATAGTGTCACTATTATCTGTGAGGTAATAAGTGCTATCTAACTGCACTTATAGCCCACTCAATGGGAGTGAACTCATGGGTGGTACTGCAAGCACAGTCAAATATACATGGCTGGAGAGGTCATAAACCCAATCTCTGTCATATCAGACAATTGAAATTTCTTAGCATGTGATAAATATGGGTTCTTATACTTATAGACAATTAAATAGTACACAACTTGTTTCCTCTTTTGTTGGGAGGACCCCCCCAACACACACACTCAGAGTTTTCCAGTCCTGATGTGGATTGACAAACTGACATAAGGCATCCAGTTTGGATTTTGTATAGTTTATATGACATTTGGGAGGGGTGACTTATAAAAAATACATTCTTATAGGCTTTTCCTTTTCCATACTTGAAATGTGTTCTCTCTCTCTCTCTCTCTCTCTCTCTCTCTCTCTTTCTGTCTCTCTCTCTCAGCATTTGACTGTGCTCAATATAGCATTGGCTCCACATCTTTTTCCAGTGTGCTCTGAGTTGCCCATGTTTGCCTGCCTTTGGCAGCTCCCTAAATGACCCCAACTCTTCCTCTTTTTTCCCAGTGTGCTCCTCTTTTCTCTGCATCTCGTTTCCTTAGACGACACATTCACCCAACATTCTACCCCTTTCTCTGGCTCTTACAATCTTTCTGACAATCTTCTACAAGTGTTCCTGAGCCTTGGAGAGGTTCACAGATGATTTCTTTTTCCTTTCATTGTGGTGAGATATTGAATTCCTGGCCTCTCCAACATTCTTCTTCAAGATGTGGCCACAGATCCATCTCAGTGGTCTCTCTTGTCCTTCCTACTATAAAGACAAACGGAAGGAAGCAGACACATCTAAGCAAACATGGGTGAAAATACAAATGCTTAGAAGATGTCCCAGTAGGTGTACCATATTCATTAAACAGTATGTGCAACGGCTTCTGTGCTGGGGCATATAGCCTTCCCTGACACGGGGGTTGGTCAGGTCCACAGCACCAGCACCAGATGTGTGTTCAACACCTAGGAGCAGGCCTTATCTAATTAGAAATTTTTCAGTTGTATGTATCTTAGTCTAGCCATTACTGCACTAGCAGGTATTACTTGGAAAAGTCCATAGTGTGCAGCATGCCGGGTTCATTGTTGAGAAAATCAAAGGGGATCCAAAACCCCAACCATCTGCATAGCACCTTCTGGCACTTTGAAAGCCATCCATCCAGTGCCATGGAGATTCTAGCTTTGTCTTGGCTCTGTTTATTCTTCTCCTGTGCTCACGTCATGTAGTGTCTTCAGCTACATGGCCTTACCAACCTCTCTAGTGTAAAACCAACATTAGTGCTAATAGCCTTGGTTAATTTGAGGACCTCTAGGATCTCTCTGACCAACAGCTCATGGGGGTCAACCCACCCCTGATATTGTAGTTTTTCTTAGGGGTTGTACAGTTTTGGGAGCCTCAGTTTTCATTTTACCCAACCATAAAACTCCCAAGAATTGTACAGCTATAGCTGGACTTTGTTTCTTCAGGTATCTTTCAAATGGGTTTCACATCTGAAAAACATTCAAAGGTTAGCATCATATATTAAATCAGTCATAGATCAGGTCTAACATAGCATGGAAAGTTTTTACCCATTTGTATTAATTGCTTTCTCCATAGATCTCTGTTAGGTACCATAGCAAGGGTAAGAAGCATTAATTTGATTCATTCTTTATTATCATTAGTTATCCCTTTGGAGTCATTCTGCATTTTGGGGACTTTACATGGAGTCTCTTTGTATTTTCTTATCCTTGATATATTTTCAGGTTCTGGCTCAAGTTGCCTGACCCTGTACTGGGCTAAGGAGGCAGAGGGCCTCTCTTCTCCCTGCTGTACGAGTTGCTTGCCTGAATCAGGCAGGCCCTGAGTCTGCTTCCTTGGTGTAGCCATAGCTGCTGCCTTTCCATTGACCATACAGGCATGTTTGTTTTACATGCTGGTTTGAGTCACTTAGATATGCCAAAGCCTCCCTCACTTTACAAAGATCCTGTCCCATTAAAAGATTTAGTAAAAGCATTGAAGTTCTATACCATTCTTGAGATCCCAGGTGAATTAAGCTTTCCTTTATATCTCTGGTAAACACAACCCTATCCAGTCCAGTGAACTAGGCATTACATATTGCTTTTCTCAGTCCTAGTTGTCTCAGTAATGCCTGTCCCTCCTTTATAGTACTCCAGCCCCAGCTAATCATGGGCATCTCCATTGGTGATGAGGTGTCTTTAATACCTTGCACAAACCATTTGTTCCACAAAATTATCTCCTTCTCACTCTCTGTTTGACCCGCCCTCAGTCTCTTCAGGGTCTCATTCTCCTGGCACTGGTAGACAAACCACATAACACATCTTTATCTGAATTCTGCATAGTTTTTACCATTGAGGGTGGGAGAGTGACTTACAAAGAAATTAACACCCAGTGCCCAGCTCTGTGATGCCATTCTGGATCCCTTTTGCCCATGGTCTGCTTCATCCTGTGTCCCACATGCCCACTCGTCCCATGGAGTTCAGTGCTGGGTCCACAGGGTCCATGCAAGGTGCCCCTGCACCCCATGGGGTCTAGGACAGGCTGTCTCACCTGATCCCTGTTCTCCACTTCCCTGAATGGCACCAATTACCCCTTCTTTCATTCCAATCTCTCACCATGCTAGGCTTCACCATTCTTCCCAGGGTGCCCTGCATTCACTCATGGCTCTTCAGAGGAAGCCCAAGAGGAATAAGTCATTTTCAGGCTACACTCCACCTGCTTTCCTCCACTCTTACAATCTTTCTGCCAATCTTCCACAAAAGTCCCTGAGCCTCAGAGGGGGTGACAGATGTAGGACAATCTCTCTTGTATCATGGTGAGATAGTGACTTCTTGGGCCTCCCCATTGTTCACCCTCAAGCTGTGGCCATTGATCTATCTCGGTGGTGTTTCTTCTGCTATAAAGTCAAATGGAAAGAAGTAGACACATCTAAAAAACATGAATGTAAATACAAATGTCTAGAGGGTATTCCAGTAGATGTACTATATTCATTAAACAGTATTCTTGAAATGGCTTCCCCAGTAGGGCCTGTAGCCTTTCTCGACACAGGGGGTTGGCCTGGTCTACAGCACCAGATGTGTCTTCCACTCCTAAGATCGGGTCTTACCCAACTGGAAAATTTTCAGTTATATGTATATTAGTTGAGCCATTATTGCACTTGCACACATTGCTTGGCATGTCCATAGTGTGCAGCACACAGGGGCCATTGCTGAGTAGAATCATAGGGGATCCTTTCTTCCCCAACCATCTGCATAGCACATTCTGGCACTATGAACATCATCCATCCAGTGGCATGGAGTTTTTGGCTCAATCTCAGCTCCATCATTTCTTTTCCTTGGACGCTCACATCTTGCAATGTCTTCAGTAACATGGCATTACTGATTTATAGTGGACAAACGACATTAGTAGCAATAAACTTGGTGAATTTGAGGACTTCTAGGATCTCTCTTTGACCAACAGCTCATATCGGGGCAACCACCCTCGTACTGTAGATTTTCTTAACAGTTGTGTAGTTTGGGAACCTCTGTTTTTATCTTACCCAACCATAAAACTCCCAAGAATCTTACAGCTATAGCTGGTCATTGTTTCTTCCAATATCTTTCAAATGGGTTTCACATCTGTAAAACACTCAAAGGAAGATTAACATCATATCAGAGACAAGGACTAACACAGCATGGAAAGGTTTTATCCATTTGTATTAACTGTTTTCTCCATAGATCTTTGTTAGGTACCAAAGCATGGGTAAGAGGCATTAATTTGGTGAATTCTTTACTATTTTTAGTTATCACTTGGGAGTCATTCCACATCCTGGGGATCTTGCATAGAGTCCCTTTTTATTCTTTTATCTTTGATACACTTACAGGTGTTGGTTCCAGTTGCCTGACCCTGCACTGGGCTAAGGAGGCAGGGGGTTTCCTTGTTCTCACTGTACCTGTTGGTTCCCTGGGTCTGCCCCCTTACTGTATCCATATCTGTCATCTCTCTATTGACCATACCTGGTTGCTGGGGAAGGTCTTGGTGGGAAAAACTGCCTCCACCCCTAGTATAGCATTTATCAGGAGAGAAATGCATCTTATTCAATTTTGGGTGATTTTTTAAACCACCTCTAGATACAGTACTGTTAACTCTTTTTGCTTTTTGCATCAAGGTTGTTGAATCAGAGGGGCAGTGATATCTACTATTGTTTAGCTTGTTTCTGTTTGCATTACTATCTGTCTTTTTCCTTGGGTCCTTTGCCTCCTGGTCCCCTAATTTTACACAAGTTAAAGTCTCCTGATTTTTCTCTCGCTTAAGCTCTGAGGCTGAGACTGAATTTGCCAGTAGCTCCTTAGCCTTCTCAGCCTCCTCTAAAGCTGTTGCTCTGGCAGTGGACAAATCCTTAATTAGGCACAAAAGTGACCAGATTGCCTCTCTGGATTCCTCTCTGTGTCCAAGACTTGTAAATATTTTTCTAGGCTCCCTATAGTCCTCAGGAGTTTTCAGACACATGTGGCATCAGACCCCATTTTTTCAAGCAACTGAGCTATTTTCTCACATTTACAGGACAACTGTGGCCCAGGAATTCTCCCCTTTGAGGCCATCCATATCCATGTGCCTTGCATCTTTTTAGTTACATATTTTATGATCCATTGTATAATGTATGTGACCGCAGATAACCCCATTAAGCATATGGTGTTTGGCCACCATCCTTCTGGGTTCCTGCCAACATCCCCTGGATGGGTCATGTTACCTCACAGGACACCTTGAAGCACCAATCTCTGCTCTTCTGGATTTGGGGGGTCTGAACCCGGCTCCCTTTCAATCACCTTTCCAGATGTTGCTGGCACTGTGATACTTTCCAAGGCCCATATCTCCATGTTTTTCCTGGACTACTGTGGTTCATCTATCAAGCCATACGACACCATTTTGTTCACTAAATTTTTCCCTTTTTACTGGGAGACCGTCCTCCCCACTCAGGGTCTCCTGGTCCTGAGTTGTGGATTGACAAACCAATATGAGGCATTTTATTTGAATTTCACATAGTTAATATGACATTTGGGAGAGGGTGACTTACAAAAGTTGGATTCTTATGGGCTTTTCCTTTTCCATATTTGAAATGTAAATCGGTCTTCTGCCCCAGTCTTCTCTTGCTCGGCATTCACCTGTACTCAATATGGCAGTGGCTCCACACCTTTTCCCCAGTGTGCTTCAAGTCCCCCATGATTTCCTGCTATTCTCCACTCCCAACATGGTGCCAACTCCTCCTCCTTTTTACCTGGGTGCTTCACTTCTCTCTGGGTCTCTATACCCACCCTCTTTTCCTCAGAGGACACATTCACCCAACGCCACTCATCAGGGAGGCTTCTTTTTGCAACAGATGGAGGCTACTGCAGATTTCCACAACTGGTCATACACAGAGAATCTATGTCTGAGAGATGCCCAGTCCTAGGTGACATATCTTCAGTAGGTCCTCTACACCTAAGGGTCATGGATAATAGCAGAATGTGTTATATAAAGAAAACTATTGCATCCCTCAACTCTCGCTAGCAAAGCTTCCTTATACAACAGAGTGTGATGCACACAGAAGGATTCAACTGGCCAAGTTTTAGAGAATAAGAGACTGTAGAGTGTGTGTCCCTGGACCAGATTCCTATGCTCCACCTCACTCAACCACTGCTCAAAGACCATTGTAGAAGAGGGGAAGGATATATTGTAAGATCCAGGATTGGCACTGAAGGACATCTGGGTACGAATGCTTGACCGTATAGGGCTTAATATGTATGGTGAACTTCATGTCTGGTGGGTATGGGATGCATAGGTGGAGGAGCGTGTCTATGTTAGAGTAAGAACTGTTGTATAAAATATACAAAAGCTGAATAAAATATATATTTTTAAAAGTACTTGGTTACCTCCACTGCAGTTATGCCAACATTGCACCAGTACTCACACCTTGCTTGGCAGGAAAGCATTGTAGCATGCATGTTGCAGCACCTGGTAAGATGGTTCACGTCTTGACTATTCCAATAGCCTTCCAAGCAACTTCCCATCCAATGAGTGCTGGCCAATAAGGAGAGTTTGCTGGTAGTTTGAAATTGATGTCTCTATGCTCAGCAATCTATGTGCTCTGTGCCTTTACAAATAGTCACCACCAAGTTATGGTACATTTGTTTAACTACTTTATTATTTTTAAAAGTATATTAAGAATATTTTTAATTTGTTTACAAACTAATATAATTTCATGATATTTCCTCATACAGACTTAGTTTTGGTCAACTGCCTCCATATCCCTCCTTTTCTCTCATTCCCTTGATCCTATACTAGGTTATATATTTAATCACCAGTATTTTCTCCCTTTTCCTTCATATATATCACCTCTTATAATATTTTTAAATGGTAATTCAAGATCATGGGCTTCCATAGAGTTTCCATACATCCTTATTTTAGCTAGCCCTTCCCTTCTGCTTTCTTTCTCTATCCTGTCAGCCCACTCACTGCTTGAACATTTATACCCTCCGTAGCCCACTTCTACTTTCCCTTTACCTCTAGTCTACTATCCTTCACCCATAAATGAATCTGCCCCCACTGGCCTCGTTCTCCTTTCATGGTTTCCATGTGTGCATTCAAACACACAAAACAGAGCCTAGGAGCTTCATATGAAAGAAAGTTTGTGGCATCTGTCCTGAGAATTTTCTGCTCCGTTCCACAGCCCGTTTTTAATTGGGGTGTTTGTTTTTGCTAATGTTTAGGTTTTTGAGTTCTTAGTAAATCACAGACAGTAATCTTTTGTTGGAAGGTTAGCTGGCAACGATTTTTGCCCACTTTCTGCCTTGTGCGTGTACTAATTTTACATTTTCTTTTGTTGCACAGAATCTCTTAATTTTGCTGAAATCCTGTTTGTCAATTATTTATTGCACTACTGAAGTCCTACCCAGAGTTCTTACTTGTGCTTATAATTGAATTCTACTTACTACTTTTTCCTGTAGTAGCTTTAGAATTTTATATCAGGTGTGTGGAATGAGTTTCCCATGGCACCACAGAGGGGCATAATCAGAGGAAGCATCCTGGCACCTGAGGCCGTACAAACCAGAGTACTGGGAAAGGTTGAGAGAGGAAGGGCCTGGAGGCGAACTTCCACAGGTTCCCAAAAGGACAATAAACAGAGTTTGGGGGAGTTCTTAAGGATGAGAGAGCAGGAGAAGGAGGTGCAGCAGAATAGGATTTGGAGAATAATCAGGAGAGACCTGGGGAAGAAACACACGGTGGAAGATTGGAGGAAGGCTGGGGCTTATGGATTTATGAGTGGAGAGGGCATAGGTGGAAGAGGCACAAGGTCCCTCCCTGTGTCTTCAGGCCATATCAGCAACCACAGGATCTCCACTAGGGTGCAGGTGAGTCTTTGGTGTATATTTTAGAAATTTTTATTGGATTTTTGAGAATTTCATACAATATATTTTGTTTGTATTTAGATCCAATCCCATACCTGCATCCCTTGCCACTCCCTCCAACAAATTTATTGTGAATATTTTATTATATATATATATATGGCCTTGTGTTTCCAATGCCATTCAGTCAGTGTAGGTTCATCCCCAGGGCATTGATGATCTTACCAAGAGTATCACCCTTAAAGGAAATGAGTGAATCTTGGGGGCTGGGAAACCTAGAGGGAAAAATGATGCCCGAGAATCCCTATGAGAAATGCACAGAGTGTCTGAACATTAATGCATATGTACACCTGGGAGCTGCTTGGTAGGGAATGCCTTGCCAGATAGAAGAGACCTCCCGTAGGGTGACAAACATGCTGTACAGCAATCATCAAAGAAGCTTCTTTTTGGGACAAATGGAGGCTACTGCGGAGTTGCACACCTGCAACAGAGCACATACACTTGGGAGACACCCAGTACTAGGAGACACATTTGCTGTCAAATTTCTACAACAAAGGCTCATGGAACATAGTGGAATAGGGGGTAAAGAGAGGGCTAATGCACTCCTCAACTCTCACCTATTAGTCTCCCATGTGCATCAGAGTGTGATGCACACAGAAGACCATAATTTGCCATGTTCTGGACAATAAGAGACTGTAGCGTATAGGATGGCACTCCTCTTTGGAACATCACCCAGCCATGGCTCAGGGACCATTGTGAAACAGGAGGCAGAAAGATTGTAAGAGCCAGGGCATGTTCATGAATATACGGAGGTGGAGGCTTCCAGGCCACTGCAGGGTAGCTGATGTGAGCCTGCAGTGGTGGTGGCATCGAGCATGGAACCCATGTCAGCTCAACTAAACAAGAGCCCAAAGGGGAGGTAAGAAATAGGTGTCACGCCAGCACTAGATTGAGAACTATTTGAGATTGATTACTGCTGGATGAGGGAGAGTATGACTTTCATACGACCACTGAATGGGCTGACTAGACTCCAGTGGACACATTTACACTGAAGCACATTTGGATACAGACACCTGAATGAATAGGACTCAGCATGTATGGAAGAGTGCATAGGGTTCCTTTGGGGGATGGGGGAGGCTTGGATGGGGGACGGGGTCTGAATTTGAGTGGGAAATGTCTGAAATTTTAAAAACTTAATTAAAAAAAGAAAACAGAATGAATCTCCCTGTCTCGGCAGTCATCAGTCACCCATAGCTCCTCAGCTAGGGTTGGGGCTTCTTACACACTTTTCCATGTCTAGGCTGGAATTTTGTCTGACTTGTGCTTATGTAGGATTTGTGCATGCTGTCCCCATTGCTGTCAGTTCATATGAGTAACTGACCAGCTGTCTGCAAACTCTGTTTCCTTGTGGTCATTCATCTTCTCTCTTAAAATCCTTCTGCCTCCTCTATCTCAATGATTCCTCAGCCTTGAGGGGCAGAAGTTTCAAATAAGTGTTCTATTCATGGATAAGCAATCTACAGCCTCTTATTATCTGTACATTGGCCAGTTACAGTTCTCCGTGATAATCACTATCTGCTGCATAAAGATGCTTTTATTGTGAGATCTGAGCTCCATTAATTAAGACATGTCTGTGAAAGCTTCCAGATCTGGGGGTCCATAAATAACAGAGAGAGATGGGGGTTATCTTGAAGGAAGAGTGATAGGTGAAGAAGCTCAGGGTCCCAGACAGATGTCCAGCCCCCAAATTAATTTTTTAATTGCTGAATTTGATCATGATGCTGAAGAACATGTTCTATTACTTTTGTTTGCATGACTTAAAGTTTAGCTTTGAAAAAATAACTGTTTGATTACATTCTGCCTCATGTAGTAAGTGAACAGGCATAAAACCAAATTCCGTCATAACCCTGTAACAAATGCATCCTAGCACACTTTGTATTCTTTGTCATACTTGAAGGATGTAAATGTTATGTTTTATGATTTCATTGTTTCATTAATTAATTGACCTCACTTAAAGTATAAATCTTAGAGAAATATAATTATCATGTGCAGATGACAATTTAAAATGTGTTTTGAATTCTCAAAGGTAGATCTAATTGTTGCTTGATTAATATATTTGACAAGTACGTTTATGGAACATTTGAACTGCGTTGATGTGAAGATGTCTGATCATTGCCTAGCATGTAACACCCACTTTATGGAGTACTGAAATCTCAAGAATTAGCTATGTAAAATAAGGCTATGAATCTGAGTCAGAATATATTTCAGGAGTCTCCATAGATGCTAATAACTAATTTTATGAATAAGCTGCAAGACTGAAAATAGAATAACTAAGAGATATAATATTAGATTGCACTTATTTACTAATTTAGTATATGTTATAGTTTCATGTCAGTTTAGTTGATGAAACCCAAATATCAGCCACTTTTTTCTTTTAAAAAGTTTGACGATGTGAATCATATATATGTATCAGTAACAGAACAAAGCAAGTTACAGTAATAGCTCCACTGTCGATATTTACCAAAACCTCCAAACAATAGGTATCTAGGCAGGCAAGTTTGATTATCAGTGGTATGTCACAGAAGAAATTGTCTATTTCCCTGGGGCCAAAGAAAGGAAGTTGCATATTTGGTACAAGTTGAACTATAGAATGCACAAAGCCAACTACCCAGGAAGTTACCCCCAGGCCAGTGCACCTTTGAAGGCCCATAATTGTAGAGTAGTGGAGTGGCTTGCAAATGGCTACATAGCAGTCATAGGCCATGACCACCAGAAGCACCATCTCTCCCCCTCCAACAAAATGCACGAAGAGAATCTGGCACATGCAGCCTTCGAAGGAAATGTCTTTGTTCTCTGTGAGAAAGTCTTTGATCATCTTAGGAGTGGTGACTGAGGAAAGCCACATATCAACAAAGGACAGGTTGGCTAAGAAGAAGTACATGGGGGAGTGGAGATGGGAGTCAGTGAGGACTAAAATCATGATGACCATATTTCCAATTATAGTGGTGACATAAACAACCAGAAATAGCATGAACAGTAAGACCTGAGCATCCTGTGAGTGGCCAAGTCCCAGAAGCACAAATTCTGGCACTGCAGACTGATTAACTTCCTTCATCCATTTTGTTCTGTGGTTCCCCTGAAATAACCTGAAAAATGGTTGATTAATTGGAGGAAAGTGAAGCTTTTTGAATCTGAAATACACTGAAGTTTAAATTCTCTATCTGAAACTGAAAACTATAATTGCAAGAAGATGTCCTTGACCAAATCTAAATAACATTATGTTCTGAAAGTTAAGTAATATTAATATACCAAGAAAACAATATAAGATTACTATGAGAAAGAATTGTTAGAAATGTACTCTCACAAATAAGACAAATCAGGGTAGTACATTAACAGTTAAAAAATAACCACCTTCAGTTGGAAGCCAGCTTCTTTCCAGGAGGATACCAAAAGCTCTGAGTACGGCACCCACATTCACTACACTATGTATTAATTTTAGGGTATAAACTTGAAGGGATGATGGTGAGTCAACTTTGAATTTCAACACAAAGGACATGAATTATCTTATTTTCTTATGTGTATAATTATTCATTTGAGCCTCAAAGAAACCTCCTATAAGATACCATAAAACTATAATTATATTTCAAATCTCTATAAAAGTTTAGGACACTTATCACATGATTGCTATAGAAATTGATATACTTGGAACATACTATACATTTATTAAAATCCATAGGAAATAGAATTTATCATTTAAATGATTTAGAAAAAAATTAAATATTCAGTCATTTATAAATGAATTAAACAAGGATAAAAGAAACTCATATTTACAGTCTGCCTTGATAGACTCTTAAAACACCACGTAGCTTAAACTTATGAGTAAAAAATTATTTATCAATAGATGTTTCAAAATTCAGGGCTTTTGAATATTGTTGTTTACATGCCATCCAAGTTATAAATGTTTTCTGTTTCTTTCTTTTCTCCTCTTTTTTTTCTGGTTTGATCTTTTTGTGACAAGGTCTCCCTGCAACGCCAGCTGACCTGGAACTCACTATGTAGACCAGGCTGATATTGAACTGCCAGGCTGACATTGAACCCACAGAGATCTGCCTGCCCCTGCCCCTCAAGTGCTAGAATTAAAGGTATGTGCCACCATGCCTGGCAAATGATATTTATTCTTATATATTATTATTTATGTATTGATTTTCATAATTAATATATTTTTAGATGAGAATAATGTGTGTTTGTGTGTGTGTGTCTGTGTGTTTGCATAGCTCACCTAGATTTTCAGTGTTGAGGGAATGTAAAATTTAACATTCAGCAAAGAGCGATTATGTACCTCTAATTATAATTTTATAGCTTTTATTGATCCCTAAATGAATTGTCAATACTCTTCAATCAGGGATAATAATTATTATCATTCGCCATATATCAGTTCATTCTCTACAGTTATAAATCACCATAATAGCAAGGGGAGCAGTCAATCCCAGCCTCAGGATTAAAAATTAATAATAATAAACCAGCAGTCTTAACTGTTGAGCCACCCCCCCCATATTTGTTTGTTTGCTTATTGAGACAGGGTCTCCCTGTAGTCCCTGCTGACCTGGAACATGCTATGTAAACCAGGTTGGCCTTGATCTCACAGAGCTCCACCTGTCTCTGCCTCCTGAGTGCTAGGATTAAAGGCCTGCACTGCCATGTCCTACTTCTTCAACCATTCTTAAGTATTTAATTTTATTTCATGTGTATGATTATGTGTTATTTATGTGTTTTGTCTGCAGGTATGTAAGTGCACCACATGCATGAAAATCCACAGAAGTCATAGAATGGTGTCAAATCCTCTGGAATTGGAGTTATGGATGGTTGTTCAAAGGGAACTCAGATCCTCAGATCCTCTGAAAGAGTCAGTGCTCATAATGACTAAGCCAACTCTTCAGCCCCCAGGGTGTATTACTTTTAAAAAAAGAATTATTTGGGGGGCTTTAATTGATACCTAAATGAGTTGTCAATACTCTTCAAGCTCAGTGATAAAAACAATGATCTTTCCCCATATATCAGTTCATTCTCAACAGTGTTTTAATTTATTTATCTCAGTTTCTTTTATATGTTAAAATCTCCATAATATCAAATCAAGCAAGTGAATAACAAAATCCATTACCTAATCACAACATCTATTTTTTCCTTCCCACTGAATCCATAATAAGGACTCAGAAAGTATAACTCAGGATATCAGAATTCTGGGTCAGTTAGCACATGCATTTTCTAAAGAAAAGGAGATACATAGTAGTAGTCACAACTTTCATATTGAAGAGATTCTAATTCAGATTACATACGTATGCAAATAAATGTAGGTCTGTTGTATTGCATTTGTAAGCACATATTTTCTAATACAGACCTAATTCTGAAAAAAAGTATTTTAAAATTAGTAGAATTGTATCCCTCACAAAATTTGAATAATTTGAACATTTTTCTGAAATATTAGTTTTTGCCAATTAAAATTTTCCAGAGTAAATTTTCAAAAACAAATTTTTTATTTGTGTGAAAAATTTATATAAATAGCAATAAATGGCCAAACCATCATGGTAAATGTGCATGAATACGTAATTTGTTGAAGGATGGCTATGCACATTCAGAGGACATCACCGACAGATAAGTTATCAAGGCAGCTTTATAAAGAACATTTCTGCTGTTATTAAAATTTTGTTGAATCTGGGCTTGGTGGTACATGTCTTCAATCCTGGCACTCAGGAAGCAGAGGCAGGTGGGTGCTCGTGAATTCAAAGCTAGCCTGATCTACATAAGAAGTTCCAGCAGAGCTGAGGCTATATGGAGATCTGGTCTCAAAAAGCAAATAAATAAAAAAGAAAGAAAATATTCTTGAACTAATCTGATTATCATATTAGCAATATTGGGCAAAAATAACAAACTAAAATTTTCAGCTATATTTAACTGAAACTTCATTACGTGTTGGCCACCTGTAATGGAACAAATATATTTCTTTTTCATTGTCCAAACCTGTCCAAAGAGAACTCTAATTTAACATATATATATATATATATGTATAATCTTTCTACTTCTATGAGTGTGTTAATAAATATGCTTTTCTGTTCCTCATTTTGTTGGTGAATCTTGAAAAAAGTACTACTTCAGTTCTTCCTGTATTCAAAATAAAGGACTATCCCTCTTTAAAGAACCTACTCTTTACATTTTCTGTAAGTCATTATGTTCAGCAGCTATAGAACACACAGATGCATGGGCTGCATCAGGCACATGGTCTGCTTCACTCTTCCCATGGCCACATGAATTTTGATGTATTGAGTGACCTGCATTTGAGAGGAAAGTCTACCAACACACTTTCTAAATCCTTAACTAAGAGATGGTTGTTTTAAAAGATGCTAATAAAGCTCAGATGTATAAGAATACAAAATATTAAGGAAAGGGGACAAAATGAATTGCTCTTTAAGGAGCATTAAAATAAAACAACAAAGTGTTCATTCTCTTGCAGATACAAAAGCATTTCTGAGCCAGGCATGGTGACCCACACCTTTAATCCCAGCACTTGGGAGGCAGAGGCAGGCAGATCTCTGTGAGTTTGAGGCCAGCCTGGTGTACACAGTGAGTTCCAGGACAGCTGGGGCTACAGGGAGACCCTGTTTCAAAAAGACAATAAAAAAAATAAGAAAAGCATTTCTGAACGTGTACTCAATGATGAATGTATTAAGCTCTGTGACATCAATACACCTGTTCATGAAAGGATATGCAAAGAGTTCCCTGACAGGAATTAAGGGAATGCACAGGATCATGCCAGGAGGAAGTGATGCCATCTTTCCTTCTAGGGTATGAATTTTAGTCCTATTTCTGTAGTAGCAAAATTTTACACCAATTTCAGATTTATAATAATTTCTATTTCAATAATCATGATGAATGATATTTTACACAGTTGACATTTTCTAATTGAAAAGTCATTGATAATAGTAAAATCGGGGCTGGAGAGATGGCTCAGTGCTTAAGAACGCTGGTTGTTCCTGCATAAGACCCGGGTTTGAATCCCAGCACCCACATGGCAGCTAACAACTGCCCATAACTCCAGTTTCAGGGGATCTGAGAGCCTCTTCTGACCTCCATGTGCATTGCACTACACAGGTTCAGTTACCTACATGCAGGCAATACACACATACACATAATATAAAAATAATAAGTAAAGTTAAAAAAATAGTAAGGTCCATATGACCAGTGCTAGTTGTGTGCGGCTCCTTTAGTTGAGCGGATGAAAATCCCTATAACCTGAGACAGTGCCATTTGAAATAGGAGCACTGCTACAAAGCCATGAATTGTCTCCCAAAAATGTTAGAAGATAAAGAATCCCTTCTCAGTTCCAGGGAGACTGGACTCTGTGAAACAGACAATAGAAAGTTTCCAAGAATTATCTTAGAGGAGCAAATCAGAGAGATGCAATCACTTACCCCACATTTTTCCCTCTTAGATCAGATTTTCTTTCAGACTTCCATTCTGATGGGTGTTGTGAAGACATGTATGATTTGTGAA
The DNA here is from genome assembly GCF_000622305.1 of Nannospalax galili. Taxonomy (NCBI): domain Eukaryota; kingdom Metazoa; phylum Chordata; class Mammalia; order Rodentia; family Spalacidae; genus Nannospalax; species Nannospalax galili. Next base: position 74,059 of record NW_008337421.1, on the reverse strand, counting down.
GACGGCAGAAATAAAGTTCTTTCCATCAGCCAGACAAATGTTCACCACCTGCAGTAGTCCCTTGGGAGAAAGGGCTTGTTAAATGTTCTGAACAAGACAAGAGCTATGGAAGTAATTATTTGGGGTATCTCGTGGGGATGTCTTTATTAAGAGTGATATCAAATGTTGCAACCTTGTTAAAGCAAGTAAGGGAGAAAAATAAATATCCTTTAAATCACCTTGGCATTAAAAGCTAGTTTAAAATTATTCAGCTAAATAGAAAATACTAAGCAAATGCCTATTGTAATCATAATTTTTAATTCTACATAATCAGAAGGTAATAAAATTGCATTTCTAGTTATTAAAAATACCATGGACTGAGCATAGTATATGGTCCTAAGATGAAATATGTTGTGAATACAATTCCTGATATATGACAAGAGTTGTCAAATAGGTGGGTGGTCTTAACTAAATGGCTGATGCATTAGTTTTTAAATTTTTGATTAACTTATTTTTATTTTATGTGTATGTGTGTTTTGCCTATATGTACTTAAGTGTACCTATGTCCTGCATAGTTCAGGGAGGCCAGAAGAAGGCCTTTCAAATCAATTGAGACTAAGTTATGGTACAAATACTATGGACTTGAAACAGGGACATTCTGAGAATTTGAAGAAGTGTTAACATATATGTCAATAATAGTGATTTATTGTGACGCCACCTCCAGTGGAACCGCGTGAGGAACTCTCCATGGGTGAAGGCTGAGAAAACTTCAAAGGAAGACTGCCTCCTGGAGAATGGCTATGTTAAAGCATGCTGTGTCCTTGGCTGTTCTGCTTTAGTTCCTGTCTTTATTGCTGTCTTTATTCCTGTTCTTTCCTCGTAGGGAAACTGCTTTGTACCTACTCAGGTCATTAGGCCCACCTGAAGAGAGACTAGATATGGATGATTTCCTGGGAACTCAGTCACCCGATACTAGACTTCCTCCAAATGCTCCTCTCTTGTTTCAAGCAATAATCAAAGCAGTTAAGGATAGGCAACCTTGGAAAATTCTAGATAAGTTACAGCAAGAAGAATTATTTGTAAATAATCCCCCTGCTTCAGTCCCTAGAGTTGACTCAAGGAGATCAAAGGGATACTAAAAGAAGATTGCTGCCTACAGTTAAGACAGACTTTAGAATTGCCTACGAGCTAGGGAGAGGTAGGCTATGGCATCCCCTTAAGGGAAAGGAGAGCATAATTAGAATTCCCGAGCCCACTGATGAACCACTTCCTCATACAGGAGCTTATGAAAGAAATAATAGATATGTAAATATTCAAGGAAGGAAAGTTTCATGGTATTCACTATAGTTTATGGGTAGCTTAGCTAGGTCCAGACTACCTTGGTGCCTTTACTACAAGTCAGCAGCAAAGTATACTTAAACAATTACAGGGAGTATAAGAAACATGGAAAGAAAGAATAGGGATTTATGGATTAGAGAAACAAGCCTTTGAAGTTATATGGAGTTATTATAAAAAAAGATGCTATTTCACAATTTCATTGGCCTAGTCATTGGCTTCGGCCACTGAAACCTCAAAATTAATAGTATCGAAAAACGAAACCATAGAACTACTAACCATGAAGTTCATAAGTAGCTGGTGCTGCCAAACCACTGAGGGAAAAAGGACAAGCAGTATAGCCTCTGATTAATTAGGTAAGAACACTGTACACTGTCCTGTATTGCTTTGATTTTAAATTGTATTTCTAAGAAAATGATTAACCATGAAATCAACCTGATGCTTGCACAGTCTTGTTCTGTAACTTATATAAAATCTGATGCTCCAATTTAGAAAATTACATTCAGATCTCTTCTGTCTGTTTGTCACTTGCTGAATCCTTTCCCACTCTTGGATCCCCTGTTCCTGTCGGACTGAGTGCTCCGGTCTGGGCTGGTCTGCCGCAATTTATCTCTGAATTTTAAAAATTATGTCAGTTAATCAGAACAAATTTTTAGTGTTTTGTTTCAATTTTTTTGTGTACCACTCTCTTCTTGGAGATTTTTCATGTATTTTACTGCTTTGTGATGAAAGATGTATACAGGGAAATTGTGTTCCCCTGATCAATCCACAACCTTCTGCATGTGAAATGACCTTCATGCTTTCCAGCATTGTTCTTTGTACTGAAAGCACATCACATGTTAAAAATGTAGCCACTGATGTTTTATTTGCTTTTATATAACTTGTAACTTTTGCATTTTAATTAATTCATTTTTTTTTGGTCTTTTTGAGGCAGGGTCTCCCTGTAGCCCCAGCTGTCCTGGAACTCACTGTGTAGACTAGGCTGTCTTTGAACTCAGAGACTGACTTTTTACTATTTCATGATATTTGGTTTTCTAGGTGACAGCCAGAACAATCATGTGTGAATTAGTTTCTGTGCTCATTTTATACTCAATGATCTAAATAGACAATTACTTATTTGTATGCCAACATCATACTTTATAAATTTCTAGATATTTTAAAAGATTTTCAATCAGGTATTACGATCCCTCTTGATATGTTCAATTTGTTTGAAATTGTAGTGTCATGTATACTCCGGTTTTTGTTTGCATTGTATAGGACTTCATAAACACTTTAATATATTCTTCAAATTTCTTTGAAGAGATGTTATTGGAATTTTAAAATTTTTAATGAAATTTTTTATACAACGTATTTTGAATGTATTCAGTACCCCTCCCTCAGAACATCTCTCATATCCCCTCAGGCATGCCCCCACTTCTCTACCCCTCTCATGTCCTGTCCTCCATTCTTCTGATAAAAATTTTCTTTTGTTTTTGAATATTTTATACATTAATATTGTATTTACAGCAGTTCCTACTCTCCAACTGTCCCTCAACCTCCTCCAAATCCTGCCCCACTCACTCTCAATGTCTTGCCCTTTTATTATTGTCACTGCATATATTATACTCTTTATATTATTTTTATTATATTATATCACTGAGTCAATTTATTGGTGTGTCTGTGTACATGGGATTAGGGCATACCTCTTGGGATTTGATAACCTATCATGGATATCGCCCCTGGAGGAAACTGATTCTCCCTACTATAGAAACCATTGGTAGTGTAGCTCTTTATCTAGAGCTGGGGCCTTTTGAAATTTCCCCATCCTAATTAACTGGTGTTGGTCTTATACAGAAATTTTGGGGCTATCATATTTTGGAGTTCCTGTTCCCTTAGATCTTACAATTATTTCTGCTCCCTCATCTGTGGTGCTCTCTGAGCCTTATTTTCAGGAGTTGCATTGTAGATGTATCAAGTGAGGCTAGAAGCAGCAAAGTTCTTATTATCTTCCCCTATCTCCCAATGGAACCATACGCACTCTGCCATACATGCTGAGTCCTATTCATTCAGGCTTTGTACCCAAATGTCGTTCAGTGTAAGTGCGTCCACTGGAGTCTAGCCAGCCCATCTAGTGGTTGTATGTAAGTCACACTCTCCCTCACCCAGCAGCAACTGACTGGTTCCAATAGTTCTTGATCTAGTGCTGACCCACCATTTATTTCTCATCTCCATTTTGAGCCCTTTTTTAATTGAGCTGATAGGGGTACTGCCTGTTGGAAGCCACCAATGCCACAGGCGCACATGAGCAAGCCTCCAGTGGCCTGGAAGCCTCCACCTCCCTGTGTTCATGAACCAGGCCTGGCTCTTACAATCTCTCTGCCTCCTCTTCCACAATGGTCCCTGAACCATGGCTGGGTGAGGTTCCATGTAGGAGTCCCGTGCTACACTCTACAGTCTCTTATTTTCCAAAATTTGGCCAGCTGAGGCCTTCTGTGTGTATCGAACTCTGATGTACATGGAAGCCTCATTGTTGAGAGTTGAGGGGTGTATTAGCCCTCTCTCTACCCCTTATTCCTGTATGTTCCATGAGCCTTGGTGGTAATAATTTGACTTCGGGTGAGTCACCTAGTACTGGGCGTCTCCCAGGTGTATGTTCTCTATGGCTGACGAGATGTGCAAATTGTGGCATCCTCCATCTGTTGCAAAAAGATGAGTACTGTAGGAATGTTTATCACTCTAAGGGAGGTCTCTTCTATCTGGCACTGTGTTCTCTTCCAAGCAGCCCCTAGGTATGCAATGCATTAATGTTCAGATGTACATTTCTTATAGGGTTTCTATGGCATATTCTTTTGTTTTTGAGAATTTTATACATGAATATTGTGTTTAAATCGGTTCCAGCTATCCATTATCCCCTCAAACTCCTCCAAGCCCAGCCACAGTCACTCTCAATTTCTTGCTCTTTCATTATTTTTATTACATATACAGTATTATATTATGCTATTTATTATATTATATCATATCACTGAGTCCATTTATTGGTGCTTCTGTGTACATGTGGTTAGGGCAGACCACTTGGGATTAGATAGCCTATCATGGATCTTGTTCCTGGAGAAAACTGATTATCTGTGCCTCAGAAGATATTGATTGCTTGTAGCTCTTTATCTAGAGGTGGGACTTTATGAGATTCCCCCCATCCACATTAGAATGTCAGCTGGTGCAGAGATTTAAGAGGTGCACTTTATTGTGTTTAGAATGCATTATCTAGCAGTAAGCATCCTGTTCCACTGGTTCTTACAATTTCTTTCTGCTCCCTCATTTCTGTTGCTCTCTGAGCCTTAGATGTGGGAGTTGCATTGTAGATATATCGAATGAGGTTATAAACAACACAGTTCTTATTGTTTATATTTCATCAGTTGTGGAACTTTAAGGTATCCTCCACAGTTTCAAAAATAAGCTTCTTTGATGAGTGGTGAGAGCTACACTTGTCTGTGAATATAAGGAAAGAATGGAGAATAAGGGAAGATATTACATTGGCTTAGGAAAATTGATGTAGTGGGCTCTTTTCTAGAGTCTAGGACATTTCCAGCCATGTGTACTTGGCTGTGTTTGTGGTACCACGTATGGATTTCCTCCTATTGGTGTGTGTCAAGTCCAACTAGACAGTTGTTGATTACACTCAATATAGAAATGCCACTATTAGATGACAGGACTATTTTCCTGCAACTTTCATTGTTGTGGGTCATAGGCTATTCAGCTGGGTAGGACACTGGTTGATTTTTTTTCTCTTGGCAGCATGTATAACACTTTTTTTATATTATGAGAGATAGTCTTCACAAAGGAAGCTTCCAGGTCAGTTCCATCTTAATCACTTCAAGTCGTGCCTTAAGTATGTGGTGTCTTCAGAAATAGGGTCTTAGTTTCAAGTTATGGTAAGCAACAAATTATATAGTAATAGTGTATGTTACATTGTTTTGGGAGTCTCTTGGACAGCCCTGACCAACAATTCGATGAGAGGTTTCCCCTGGTTGGCACTGAAATTTTTGTTATATTGTCTTCAGATATACACATATGTACACATACATACACACATATGTATATAATGTATATTATACTTTCCTATGGCTTTTCAGACAACCTTAATATTATTTATTTCTCCTTCATTATTTCCCTTTGCAGCACTGTTTCTCAAGCTTCTCCTTCCCTCCCATGATGCTTCATTTCTACTTTCTTGGCTCCCAAAGCTACTTCAGAATGTACACTCACATGTAAAGATTCTGGCTGGAATGCATAAATGACAGAAAACAGACTGTACCTGATTGCAATGCCACCATCAGCAAAAAAAGGATTTCTTTTTCTTACATGTTTTGCCAGCGTTTATTGTTGGATGTTCTTGACCTTAACCATTCTGATAGGCATAAGAAGAAATCTTAAAAGTAGTTTTAGTTGCATTTTCCTAACTATTAACAATGTTGAACGCTTTTATGGGGGCGTCTTTTTGAGACAGGGTCTCCCTGTAACCCCAGCTGTCCTGGAACTCACTATGTAGACCAGGCTGGCCTTACTCTCACAGAGATCGGCCTGCCTCTGCCTTCTGAGTACTGGTATTAAAGGAGTGCAGAACCACGCCTGGCATGCTGAAGGCTTTTAAGGATATTTCTTTGCCGTTTTGTTCTTCCCTTGAGAACTCTTTCCTCAGATCCATTGCCCACATTATAATTATGTCATTTCTTTCCTTGATTCTTTGTGTTTGAGTCCCTTGTGTATTATGGATTTTAGTCCCTGAGTGGATTTATGGCTGACCCACATACCCTTTCCTTATGTGAGTTTACTCTTCACTAAATTGACTGTTTCCTTTGCTGTAAAGAAGCTCTTAAAATATTTTTATTTATTATTGTCTTTTTGAGTCAGGGTCTCCTTGTAGCCTCAGCTGTCCTGAAACTCACTATGTAGACCAGGCTGGCCTCGAACTCACAAAGATCTGCCTTCCTCTGCCTCCCAAGTGCTGGGCTTAAAGGCCTGCGCCACCACACCCAGCTTATTTTTATTTTATGTGTATGAGTGTATTGCCTGCATATATGTGAGTGTGCACGTGTCATGCAATGCAGCAGAGGTCAGAAGATCTGTTATGATTGCTGCTGTCATGTGGAATAGAAAAGAATGAGAATATATTGGCTGTAAATTTTCACAGATAAACTGTAGAGACTCTATCTTGCCATTACATTGAGTCCTTAATATATCTTTTAAAAATACTGGAAAAAATCATGCATCTTGGACTTCCTCCCACAAGAGTGAAGCAAAACATCTGCTATGCCTTTATGTTTGTAGCAATGAATTATTAATATAGGTATAATTACAGGCCTAGACTTGTTCCAACATGTAAAATGATAACAAATCGTTAATTTTGAGTGGTGCCTGTGTCCATGCTGTGATACAATTGTTTTAGCTGGACCATGCATTCTATAAGAAGATGGGGTGATAGAAGAGTCAAAAGTGGGAAAAGATGTAATTCTGGAGTTTATTGCAAGGACAAGTAGGAAATCAAAATGTAGGAATAAGGCCATGCCAGAACTGCTGGAAATTATGCATATTTTTAAATAAGCAGATCTTGTCTTTTACTCATCCTCAGTAGAGGTAGAATGTTTGGCCTCATGGATGCTTTTGGAATTTCTGCTACAGTGCTTTCTGTTCACCATGTATAAGGTAAGAGATTCACACTCCATCATAAGCTGAAAAAGAGACAGCTGCACTCAAAGCCAGGCAAGCAAGTCCAAGAAAGAAGACTAATGTAACACGGACATTCTGGTGCCCTCTGACTCTCTTTGTAGTAGCTTAAGGAGAATGAATAGCCCAACTTTGATTCCTGGACATCTAGGTAGCAATCACACTGGGCACATATCTCGAAAACAGTGGAGAGGTCAAATATTCCCAATGAATGAAAATACAGATACTTTGTCATCAATTTGATGTGGAAGAAATGCTCCAGGTAGATGTACATACCACCATCAGTGCTCTGAACCACTGATCAGGTGCTTGCAAACACTTAGACTGCAAGTTGTAGATACAGAGATCTGGAGCAAAGACACAATGATGAATATGTGGAAACTTTAATTGAATTATTCATCAGAAATCATCCTTCACAGAATAGAAATGTCACTTAATAATTAAGCAAAAGAATAGCACAGTTGTTATTATTAATATTAGCATGATTCTATTCTGTGCTGTTACAGTACAACAAAAGTGGGCCTGATCTGGAATTTATATTTATTGACATGTATCAATTTTTATATCCTTTCATCTGTGTGTTCACATGCATATATCATGCATTGTATATGATATCATACATTGTATATAATATATATTATGTAGAGTGCATACATATATACATGCATACACATATATATGAGAACAATTTAATTTAGGTATTTGAAAGTAGACATCAAAGTAAAAAATAAATGTATGAGGATTTATCAGTAGAAATGTAGGTGAAGAGGAAACAGCCCTGTCTCAGAATATGGTACAGTTCAGACTCTGGATAAAGCAAACCACATGGAAATGAGGTCTGAGTCTGTTTCTGGGCTTTCAGCTTTGTTATACTGACATATGCTTATTTAAAGAATTATCATTCTGTCTTAATCACTGTGCGTTTTGGTAGTTCTGGGGAAAGTTTTAAGTATGTCATCCAATTTTAATTTGAGACCATCAGGTACTCTAAGACTTTATATTTTCTCTTGAAATATTAGTACCATTCATTTCTTCTTTTTTTCTTCTTTCTTTTTGGGTTTTGAGACAGGGTCTTCCTGTAGCCTCAGCTGGCCCAAAACTTGATCTGTAGACAAGGCTATCCTTGATCTTACAAGGGTCCACACCTGCCCATACCTCTGGAGTTCTGGGAATAATAATAAGTGCCCCCATTTATTACATATTACAGAAAGCCTATTATCTGATTGTGATTAAGGAGATTTTAATCAACCATTGCAAAAGAAATAATACCTTCATGTTTAGTCTTCTAAACAATGCACATCTATTCCTTCGTTTATACCCTTTCAATTTATTTTAGCACTGCTTTTAAAGATTCCAGGTATTTATCTTGAATACATTTTGTAAGAGTTACTCATATTTTTGTGAGTTATTATTTGGTTGCAAAGCAACAAGTAAATTTTCTTTTGATGGAGTTCTAGTGATAAATGCTTTTCTTGTTACATTTTTTCAAGATTAGTGAAATATCTTATTGATACTCATACTTTTGCACAAATTCAAATGATTCAGCAAGTGGTTCAATGGCTTAAAATCAAAGATGATTAAGAAAAAAAGAAGATAAGCAAGAAAATATTTGTACTTACAAGAGCAAGAACCTTTCAGAAGACTTGGAAAACTATGTGAAAAACTGTAGTAAATTTCAAGATTTTACACAGATTCAACAATTACTTTTACAATGTCCTTGGGTACCTAGTCCTTAGCATTCACTCCTATTATAATATCAAGATGGTTATAGTAAGAAAGAGATTATGGACAATTTGAAGACATTATTTTAGGAGTATATGATTTACATCACTGTTAAGGAAGTAAAAAAACTTTTTTATGTCTTAGATAATACACAGAATGTAATGATCATCAAAATTCTTCTTTGGGAAACAGTTGTTTTAATCATCTCTAAGAACCAACATTGACACATATGTTTAATTTGTTTTGTTCTTCCTTACACATTTCATGTCTTCTTACACATTTCTGTTTCCTTTCTGGTCTCAGCTTTTAATGTTGCTTTCAACCACTTTATTTTGGCATCCCAATCCACAATACTTTGTAATATTCAAGGTTCTCTTTAAAGGAGTTGTAGACATGGTATTATGAAATCTCAGAGCGCTAATTTACCTTCCTAGAAATATATTTGATTTTCTTACTGGGCCTGAGACATGATTTTTCTTTTATGAATTTTGAAGTCATTTCAAAGAACTAGAAACACTGGCTATTTTTTAACTAAATGTTTTTAGGATATTGTATATGCTATATGGACAGAAATAACAATCTTACACAATATTTTGTCAAATGGAGCGTAATTCTCCACAGCAGCATATACATAGTTTACCTTACAATTGGCCAAGTGTCCTTGAATACAGGATTTCCATAAGACTGTAATGATTTCTTGCTTTGTGTGTAGTAACAGAATACAACACACTTTCTAGCAGTGACTATTCTAGATTTGTCTGGTGGTTTATATTCATTTACTCTTAATCATACTAGTTTGATGTAAAGCCACAGGAAGGTACTTGCACGTCCTCTTACACAACATAAACTCACACATTGTCATATTGTTTTTATTTACTTTATTGGTTTCAATTGATCCAATGCAGTTGCATTGAAATCAGCCTTCCTTCAGCTGTTTCCTTTGCATTTTTCACTCAGTGTTTTTAATTAGTTGATATAATTTTTGTCTCATTGATTCAAGAAATAAACATTGTATTTCCTCTATAAGTCTATGTCAGTCATGATTTATTCATGTCCCTAACTAAAAATAATATAAGCCGGGCAAGGTGGTGCACACCTTTAATCCCAGCACTTGAGAGACAGAGGCAGGTGGGTTTCTGTGAGATTGAGGCCAGACTGGTCTACATAGCGAGTTCCAGGCCAGCTGGGGCTACAGAGCTACCCGTTCTCAAAAATAAATAATAATATGATATAATATAATACAATATAATATAATATAATTTTGAATGTAGTTAATTATCTGTACCTACTGGATCTTATATTCTATTATAATTACTTCTTCACAGGTATGTGTATTTCCTTGCGTAAGGAGAAAAGGCTCAATAATTTCATTGTGTATGTTACTGGAAATTCATTACCCTTCTTAGCTCTGTTATAAAAGCATTAGCTGTGAATTTAATGTAATTTGGTATCATCTTTTCCTCTGTTTGGTATATGATTCCAATATAAAAGTAAAACAACATATTATCCAGAAACTTTAATTTACCTAGCCATTTTATTTGAAAGCTGTGTGAACCATATAATACTAAAATCTAGAAGTTCTGTGTAGAGTTAGCTAATCTGCTGGAGCCATGATTTTCTCATGGCCTTTTGCATTTTCTGATTTCTCAGAGTGTAAATAATAGGATTTAGTAAGGGTGTAATAACAGTGTAAAATACAGCAAGTGTTTTATTGCTTGCAAAACTACCAAACGGCCAGGCATAGATAAAGATGCAGGGTCCAAAGAAAAGGGTGACCACAATTATGTGTGCAGATAATGTGGAAAGAGCCTTGGAGAGACTTCCCGGTGATTTGTGTTTTACAGTGGCTAGAATGGCACTGTAGGAGACAAGCAAGAAGATAAAACAGGTGAAAGAGAGCAGCCCACTGTCAGCAATGACAAATAATTCCAGAATATATGTTTCAATACAAGCAAGCTTGATAACCAGGGGAAGATCACAAAATATGTTATCTACAACATTGTGGCCATAGTAAGGCAGGTTCACAGTTAATACCATCTGGCTCATGGTGTGTATGAAGCCAATTAGCCAGGAAAAAGCCACAAACCTACTCAGCAACTTTTGGTTCATGATCGTCCTGTAGTGCAGGGGCTTGCATATGGCCACATATCTGTCAAAGGCCATGACTATCAAAAGCGTCATCTCAGCACCCCCAAAGAAGTGCATGAAGAACATCTGGGCCATGCAGCCCCATAAAGAGATGGTCTTGTGTTCAGCAAGCAAGTCTGTGATCATCATGGGTGTTGTAGTAGTGGAAAGACACATATCCAAGAAGGAGAGGTTTGCAAGAAGGAAATACATGGACGAATGAAGGGTGGAATTAGCTGTCACTGTTACCATAATGAGAATGTTTCCCACCACAGTAGCACCATAGATCAAGGAAAATGTCACAAAGCAGAAAACCTGAAGATTCCAATCTCCAGAAAACCCTACTAGAATAAATTCAGTCACAACAGATCCATTTTTACAATCCATTTACTCAACTCAGAATGGCCCTGAAAGCTCTTTAAATTCAAAGAAGTTAAAAAAAAAAGCCAGTTAGTTACAGTATTTTTATGTTTCTGTTTTTTGTTGTTAATATTAACTGATGATATGAAAGCATGCAATTTTAAATAACATTTTGGGGTCTACGATTTGAAATTATTTCATGTACCATATCACATTATCACATTGAAACAATTTTCTTATGCTTTTACAATGATAGCATTCAGAAAGGTCATAGTTCTATTTGCTATAATTTCATCAATGATATATTCCAGTTGACCTTCATTTTGGCATTAGTTATTTCACATAGAAAGATTACATAGTAACTGCTACTGATCTTGCCTCTCGTTTACTGTAATCTTCAGTTCCTTTTATTCCACACAGTTGTTTTCTATGTAATGAATATAGAAATACAAGGGGAAATGCATTACTCTGCATTGCTGAAGAAATCTTAAAAGATCAACTAATACATTTGAACCAAACAAAAATTGGAATATAATTTATACCTGGAAGATTATCTTTGGGGTCATTAAAGATAATTTGGTTTTTAATCTTTTGTGAGGTATTCTAAGAATTTCAAGAAACAGAGACTCAGAATCAGATCTTTGAGGTTGTGATGATTACACAGCCAGGTATCTTTGTGGTGAATATGTGTGTACACATTTTCTGGTTTAGAAGGAAATGGCAAGTTGATACAGTTTTCACATATAGATTCTGCTTGTGATACAATATGCAATGCTAAACTATCTTTACTGGGCTTTTTGTACATCTTTCCTAGGCTCTGGGATAATCAAGAATGATCAATAGCAATTAAGTGTTTCATGGACACTGAGACAGTTAATGCTCACAACATTCCCATGAGACAGCTGTACTATTGTCATCATGCCACAGTAGAGAGCTACAGTATAACAAGTATTTAGTGACTTCTGCACAGCCACACAGCTAAAAGGAATGAATGTTAGTACTTAAAACAAGTCACCCTGACAGAAGATCCTGGGCTTGTACCAATATACAATATGCCGCCGATATGGAAAGGATAGAGATTACAAACAAAGTATTAATTATTCTTTGAACTCATATGTCCGATATGAATTCCTTAGAAAATATGACACAAAAAGTGAGATGGGGACCCTTAGAATACGGGGAACTACACTGCTGTGATGCAACCAGTGTCAATTATGTAAAGTTCACAATCTAGAAATACATGATTATCAGGAAAACGTAACAAAGTCACAGGAGAAAACATTTAAGTTACTCTAAGTGACAACTTTTTAAGTGAATTTGGACTTTGTTGTCATCTTCAGAGCATTTAAAATAAAAAACAAAAAGCAAAAGGGGAGGTGTGGATAATATGTGAGAATTTATAAACTGGAATATATTTGTACAACTTCTATTACCCAATTGCTTTAATTCAAATATATGTCCCAGTGAGACAATCGATATTTTTTAATTATTATGGC